>NC_041224.1:109154406-109206177 GCF_002837175.3 Physeter macrocephalus | reverse complement strand
ATTGATCTTTGCTAGTGTTTTCTTTGTTTCTATTTCATTTATTTCTGGTCTGATCTTTATGATATCTTTCCCTCTGCTAACTTTGGGTTTTGTTTGTTCTTCTTTCTCTAGTTCCTTTAGGTGTAAGGTTAGATTGTTTACTTGAGATTTTTCTTGTTTGTTTAGGTAGGCTTGTATACCTTTAAACGTCCCTCTTAGAACTCTTTTGCTGCATCCCATAGGTTTTGGAGTGTCGTGTTTTCATTGTCATTTGTCTCTAGGTATTTTTTGATTTCCTCACTGATTTCTTCAGTGATCCCTTCATTATTTAGTAACGTATTGTTTAGCCTCCATGTGTTTGTGTTTTTTACATTTTTTTCCCTGTAAATCATTTCTAATCTCATAGCATTGTGGTCAGAAAAGATGCTTGATATGATTTCAATTTTCTTAAATTTACTGAGGCTTATTATTGTGTTACTGTCAATTTCCTGTTTTAGAGCTGTTAGCAGTTGCCTTATGTATTGAGGTGATCCTATGTCAGGTGAATATATATTTATATTTGTTATATCTTCTTCTTGGATTGATCCCTTGATCATTATGTAGTGTCCTTCCTTGTCTCTTGTAACATTCTTTATTTTAAAGTCTATTTTATCTGATATGAGTATGGCTACTCCAGCTTTCTTTTGATTTCCGTTTTCATGGAATATCATTTTCCATCCCCTCATTTTTAGTCTGTATGTGTTCCTAAGTCTGAAGTGGGTCTTTTGTAGACAGCATATATATGGGTCTTGTTTTTGTATCCATTCAGCAAGCCTGTGTCTTTTGGTTGGAGCATTTAATCCATTCACGTTTAAGGTAATTATTGATATGTATGTTCCTATGACCATTTTCTTAATTGTTTTGGGTTTGTTTTTGTATGTTGTTTTCTTCTCTTGTGTTTCCCACTTAGAGAAGTTCCTTAAGCATTTGTTTTAGAGCTGGTTTGGTGGTGCTGAATTCTCTTAGCTTTTGTTTGTCTGTAAAGCTTTTGATTTCTCCATCGAATCTGAATTAGGTCCTTGCCGGATAGAGTATTCTTGTTTGTAGGTTCTTCCCTTTCATCACTTTAAGTATATCACGCCACTCCCTTCTGGCTTGTAGAGTTCCTGCTGAGAAATCAGCTGTTAACCTTATGGGAGTTCCCTTGTATGTTATTTGTCATTTTTCCCTTGCTGCTTTCAACAATTTTTCTTTGTCTTTAATTTTTGCCAGTTTGATTACTATGTGTCTCAGCATGTTTCTCCTTGGGTTTATCCTGTATGGTTCTTGCTGCACTTCCTCGACTTGGGTGGCTATTTCCTTTCCCATATTAGGGAAGTTTTTGACTATAATCTCTTCAAATATTTTCTTGGGTCCTTTCTCTCTCTCTTCTCCTTCTGGTACCCCTATAATGCGAATGTTGTTGCGGTTAATTTTGTCCCAGAGGTTTCTCTGGCTGTGTTCATTTCTTTTCATTCTTTTTTCTTTATTCTGTTCCACGTCAGTGAATTCCACCTTTCTGTCTTCCAGGTCACTTTTCCGTTCTTCTGCCTCAGTTATTCTGCAATTGATTCCTTCTGGTGTAGTTTTCATTTCAGTTATTGTATTGTTCATCTCTGTTTGTTTGTTCTTTCATTTTCTAGGTCTTTTTTAACCATTTTTTGCATCTTCTCAATCTTTGCCTCCATTCTTTTTCTGAGATCCTGGATCATCTTCACTATCATTATTCTGAATTCTTTTTCTGGAAGGTTGCCTATGCCCACTTCATTTATTATTATTTTTCTGGGGTTTTATCTTGTTCCTTCATCTGGTACATAGCCCTCTGCCTTTTCATCTTGTCTCTCTTTCTGTGAATGTGGTTTTTGTTCCACGGATTGCAGGATTGTAGTTCTTCTTGGATTCTGCTGTCTGCCCTCTGATGGATGAGGCTCTCTAAGATGCTAGTGTAAGTTTCCTGATCTGATGCATTCTTTTTTTAATAAATTTATTTATTTTCTTTTATTTATTTTTGGCTGAGTTGTATCTTTGTTACTGAGCACAGGCTTTCTGTAGTTACAGCAAGCAGGGGCTACTCTTTGTTGTGGTGTGCAGGCTTCTCATTGCAGTGGCTTCTCTTTTTGCGGAGCACGGGCTCTAAGCATGCATGCTTCATTAGTTGTGGCTCGTGGGATCTAGAGTGCAGGCTCAGTAGTCGTGGCACACAGGTTAGTTGCTTTGCGGCATGTGGGATCTTCCCCTACCAGGGCTCGAACCTGGTCCCCTGCATTGGCAGGTGGATTCTTAACCACTGCACCACCAGGGAAGCCCCTGATCTGATGCATTCTTGATAATTTTTCCCCCTGCACAATATTGTCTCACAGGTCATTGAGATTTTTTTATATTTTAAATATTTTTCTCTCCCTTCTTCAGTTTGGATAATGTTATTGACCTTTTCTTAATGTAGTGTCTAATCTATTGTCTAAGCCACCCAGAGTTCTTTTATTTGATATCAGATACTTTAGTTCTAGGATTTCTATTTATAGTTTCTATTTCTTTGCTGAAATTTCTCCATCTTTTCATTTAAATCCTTGCATATGTTTATAATAACTGTTTTAAAAGCCATATCTGCTACCTCTTATATCTGTTTGTTTTGGGGGGGGCTCTCTATCCCCTGAATTATTTTTTTTTCCCTCTTGACTATTGGCAACATTTCCCTGCTTTTGTCTAATAACTTTTCATTGTATATGTTATTCTGAAGATTTTCATGTGTATTGTCATTTTAGTCCTGTTAAGTTTTGTTTTATCTGACAGTTAATGGGTAGATTATTTTGACCCTTTTATACTTGGTTTTGTGCTTTGTAGGGAGGCTTGATTTCAGGACTTCTTTTTTTCCCAGTTAGGTCTAGGGCATTTCCTTTTCTCTAGGTCATGGTCTTTCCAGGATCTTGATTGGATGCCTAGATCACTCAGTGAGGTCTCTCTACTCTAGCTGGCCCAAATTCTGACTTCTTTTAGGCTTGTCCAATGTCTAGCACCTCTGTGCTGCTGTTGGCCTCCTCAAAGTCACTGTCTGCTAGGCCTCATGGACAATGCCCGGTTCACAAGCATCGTAGCCCTCAGCCAAGGACACAAGGTGAACTCTCATGCAAGCTTCTGGGGTACCCTCCTTATATAGCTACTTCACTTGCCATACCCTGCCCTTCCAGTTCCAGCTGCCTCAGCAGCTTCAAACTCTAATCTGGACCTCCTCCCCTCAGATTTCTGCTCTCCACTGGACTCGCCTCCCTACTGCAAAGTTGTGGAAAATGTTCCATGCAGAGATCTGGGGATAATAAGCCTACCTCATGGTTTTCCCTTTTCTCAAGAATGATAGGACTGCTCTGTTTCCAATGCCTGAAAGTCATTCTCATGTTTTGTCCAGTTTTAATAATTATTTACATCAGAGGGTATGTTCAAAACAAGTTACTTACAGTTCCTGGAAGCCAAAATTCTGTAGCACACTTCTGAGTACCTTCCATGAACAAAACAGTATACACATTATGGGGCAAAAAGAAATAAAAAACAAGTTCTTTTCCATCTGTGAGAGATAATAAGGGTGCATGTATAACTAAAATATGAGACCAGCAACTTTTTTTCAGTTCCTGGAATGCACCAAGACATTTTCCACCTAAGACTTTGCAAGTCCCTCTGTCTCAAATACTTCCTTCTACTCCTGGCCTGAATAACTTTTATTTATCCATCCGATCTCAGCTAAAATGTCACTTCTTCAGGAAGTCTTCTCTGACCTTCCCCTCTATGTTATTTTCTTGAGCGTTATTCTTTCTCATGACATCCTGTAGTTTTCCAAGACAACTCTTACCACAATTTCTCCCTAGACATATCTGTGATTATTTACCTATATATTTCATAAGTGTAAGACTAAGTAAATTTTCTTCATTGCTATATCCCTAGATCTATCACAGTATTGAAATAATAGTATAAAATATTTCTTGAATGCAAAATGAAGGAACGTTAAGTGTCACAATCAGCACAGAAAATATTTACATTCCATCTGACATTCATTTCCCATTGGGTAGATCAGAGAAAGTGTTAAGAGATGGAATTTTAAGAGAGATGGAAAAGAGGGCTTTCTAGACAAGAAACTGGCATAGATTTAGAAAGTACAAGTCATTTCAGGAGGCAGTGGCTAGACCCATTTTTCTAGAGAATTAATTAGGATGGATTCATTAGGATGGCAAATTGAGTTTAGAGTCCTCATCTTACCATCTTCATAGTAATAGCCAATTTGTAAAACATAGATCTCTAAATATTACCAAGCATATATAATATTTCTTTTAAAGATGTAATTTATCTTTAAAAAGCTAGGTATTACATGAGATCCCATCAATAACTTTATAAGAGTACATTGGCTGAAAAAACTGATACCCATGAATTTTTGTCCCTACATTTGAAGTGCAATTTTGTTGAGAAGGATGCCCAGAAATGTACTTTATCAACTGCCCTGTGTGAGACACATAAAGAGTAAATTTTTCTGCCAGTGGTTCATAGCCATATTAGTATTAAATAAATCATATGACATATGAAGTAAGATGGAGATGGGATCTTCAGGAGTGTGGGCTATAATACAGTTCTTGGAAACCCACTGTAGTTCACTTCTTATGCTTGTAGAACATTTAGGACCACAAGTGAATGCTTATGAGGGTTCCGTGAAAATGAAGAGAAGTAGAAGTGGAGTGGGTACTGGGAAAAGGAAGCCAGATGCCATATGCATCTGAGACTCTTGGTAGGTGCATGCTCCAGTTAATTCTCCCATTTGTAATTAAACACAGAAATATAAATGAGTGGTCTACCCACTGCCTCATGCTGTTAATTCTAGGAATAGTTGCAGTTGAGGCTTTCTCCAAGGCAGTCAAAGCCACCTCCAGGAACCAATTGGTCTCTTCCTATTACCTCAGTCCTACTAGTGAAATCCATTCAGTCACAGGGATCAGAATCAACCCCATTTACAGCACCTGCCCAGTCCACTTAACAGAAGGTATAAGATTTCCCTCCTCTTTGTTTTCTCAAAGTGTTGTCCTATAATTTGAAAAGCTGAGTGACATTATACTTATGCGGTCAGTGTGAGGAATTCTCCACACAAGCTGATCGGTAACTAACCCCTCTGCAAGACAATTTCATCTCTCCACAGTGTGGAAGGGAGGAGGTGTGACCAATAAGCAGCTCACTCACCTGGTAGCATTAGCTGAATTTGCCAACTAATCCTCAGCTTGGAAAGTTCCCATCATCTCAGCTCTCAAAAGCTGAGCTGACTTAGAAAGACTGCTTCTTCTTTCCAACCAGATAAGTGTTACTTGTCTTATCTCAGTTTAAAGCCATTGGATTGGGAAGCCTCCCCTGAATTCCCAAACCAGATCCAGTTCCCATGAGATATATGCTTTTTTGTCACACTGCTGGCATCGTGACAGCAAGAAGGTGGTAGTATTTCACAGTTAAGGGTGTGGCCTCCTTGGGACCCCAGCTGCCTGCCTTTGAATCCAACTCTACTAGTTATTAGCATATAATTTGGGGACGTTTTTAACTGCTGTGTCTCAGTTGCTTCATATTTAAAATAGAGATAATGTATCTGTCTCATAGGGTTTTTTTCAAGGTAAAGTAACTTTATGTAAATTTATATGTGAAGCACTTAATAGTTGACATAAATATTGCCTACTGTTTGTCACAGTTTTTAACTATTCATTCATTTTCACTTGGTTCATTCATTAAACACTCAAAATTTATTAAATGCCTGCTATGTGCCAAGCTTGCCGTAGGATATACCAGTGAACAAAATCTCTGCCTTTAAGGGGCTTCTATTCTAGTCAGAGAGAAAGAAAATAACACAAATAATAAATTAAAACATTATACAGTATGTGAGAAAATGATTTTTAGAAATAGAAAAAGTAGAGTAGAACAAGGAAATTTGGGAGTACTTAGAATGGATTGTAAGTGTAAGTGAGTATATGGTCCTGGAAGGCCTCATGGAGATGTTACATTTGAGCAAAAACTTAGAACAGATTTCTGGGTGAAGATTGTTCTCACAGCAGGGCTATTGCAAAGGTTCTGAGGTCTGAGTGCGTGTGGCCTGTGCAAGATCAGGGAAGCCAAGAGAATGCGCGGGTGAAAAGATGAAGAAATGAGCTGAGGAGGTGGTGGCCTGGGCCCTTTGGGCCAGCGCAAGGGCTCCAGCTTCTGCTCTCAGAGAAATGGGAGCTGTGGTAGGATTTTGAGCAGAGAAATAACATGGTCTGACTTGAATTTTGTTTTTGTTTTTTTTTTGCGGTACGCGGGCCTCTCACTGTGGTGGCCTCTCCCGTTGCGGAGCACAGGCTCCGGACGCGCAGGCCCAGCGGCCACGGCTCACGGGCCCAGCCGCTCCGCGGCACGTGGGATCTTCCCGGACCGGGGCACGAACCCGTGTCCCCTGCATCGGCAGGCGGACTCTCAATCACTGCGCCACCAGGGAAGCCCATGACTTGCATTTTGAAAGCATCGCTCTTGTTCTGTTGAGAACAGGCCATGTGTAAGGGTATCAAGACTAAAAAAACAAGGAGCCCTGATAGGAAACTGTAGCTGAAATCCACATGTGAGCTGATAGTGGCTCAGACTATGGGTATCAAGGGAGAGGTGAAGATATAATCAGATTCTGGATACATCTCGCCACAAAGAGAACAGACTTCTTGATGGAATGTTGGCAAGGGCAATGTAGAGAAAGAGATGATAACTATCTCCCTTACTCACCAGATCAGTTGTGACCATGTTCGTTGTTGCTGACTGTTATTTCTTCAAGTAGGAAAATGCCTGCCACATAGTTGTCACCATTGTTCAATGGAAGAAAGAAAACAATATTCTAAGAGATTGAAGTTTAAACTAGAATTTCAATTCGTTTTTAATCAAATCTTTTCAAAATTATTCTTAACCAGAGCACTCCTATCCCAGCACTTAAGAACCTGGAGAATCTCTTAGTAATCTGTAGGTTGACTGGCATAGCTGAAATCAGAGCCCAGGGAGGTAGAGTATTTTAATAGATATTTTTATTGTGCAAAAAAATGCATAGTACCCTGCAGAGTACTCCTCCCTGAGGCCTGAGTCACTGTTTTTCTTCCCTGAATAGTGTTCGTGCACATCAAATACACGTGGGCACTTGCAGCTGTTTGCACATACTCCTTAGATGTGTAATATCATCACCTTGGCTATCAGCAAGTCTTGCTCTTGGAGCCACTCAGTTGAAAAAGATTTTTACAAGTACCTAATCTCACACTTTCTATTGGTTTTCATTAAGTCATTGGAGAGAGAGGCACATTGACTAGGAATTTACATCTAAGATGGGATATTTATTTAATTATTTTGCCCCTTTTTAATCCTTGTTCCTCTACAAATGTACCAACAAGTTTCAAGAAGAGATTCTGGCAGCTGGAAGTGATCTCTTGCCTTTCTCATACTTTATAACTTCTTAATAGTATCCTGCGTCAGTTCTTTAATTTTCTTCATAAGGTAATATAATGCCTATTTGACAATAAATAGAAAACGTTACTACATTGATTTTTTTTTTTCCCCCCAGTAGTAAAAAGGAATTTCCTTCCCTATTCACACCGTGACGTGGTCCTCCTGGTGACTGCAGTACACAGTTGTGCATTTTGTAGCTGGGAACAGAAGAAGGGAACCCAGGTTGAACCAACACATTTGGTCTCATTAGCACGGATAGCTCAGTACTTCCTCATAGCTGACTGGGGTATTTTTTCAGTGAACTAAACACATGCCACAAATTCCACACATACAATATTTATTAAACACCTTTATTTTCCATAGATCATTTTTTTGGAATAATGCCTTAGGAAGTCAAAATTCCAAACAAGTTGCAAATTTTGCTTGTACGACTAGCCAGCTGACCACAGGTTTTCTTTAAACTATTGTCCAACTATGGTAACTGGTACAATAAGACCAATTTGAAACCCATTTGACTAATTCAAAACCAAAAGGCAGCTATCTCACACTGAGAAATCTGGCATCTTTTAAATGATTTTTTCTTTGGAAAAATAAGTATGTTCAGTAAACTCACAGAATTCTTATATCTCTTAAGAGCATTAGATAGCCTGTGTCTGATAGGACTTGCCTCCTACACACAGGCATTTTATAAAAAGAAAAAATGTTATGGGCTTAAATAGAGGGACATAAAACTGCTGTATGCAGAAGTACCCAAAGCCTCCTCAAAAAAGAGGCGTCAACCATGAAATTATATTGATTAGAAGTGAAAACACCTTATTAGGTATAAGGTCATTTGGGGGGCTCACTGACTATAAATGTCTGTTCCCAACTTCTAAAATAGCAAGAGGAAATGGAAAAACACAAAAACGATCATTGATAGGGTAAGAAGGATGTGGTGTAATAATGAAAATAAAAAACAAAAACCTTGATTAAATGCAACATTGCCATGCATCAATAGCATCATTAGCTGTTAGGCTTCAGGATTTTTAATAGGGAATCAAAGACCAAAATGAGAATGATTTAGAATCTCTTATTCAGGAAGCAAGAAATTGGAATGATAATCATACCAAATGAGCCAAAAATAAGGGATTAAGGAAAGGTATTTAGGGCTTCCCTGGTGGCGCGGTGGTTGCGCGTCCGCCTGCCGATGCAGGGTAGCCGGGTTCGCGCCCCGGTCTGGGAGGATCCCACGTGCCGCGGAGCGGCTGGGCCCGTGGGCCATGGCCGCTGGGCCTGCGCGTCCGGAGCCTGTGCTCCGCGACGGGAGAGGCCACGGCAGAGGAAGGCCCGCATACCACGAAAAAAAAAAAAAAAAGTATTTAAAAGTGAGTAAGAATAAGATATACAAATTTAAGCCAAAGCAAGCTAATACCTCATTACAATGACTCGACATTTAAGGCAAGCACACAATTCCAAATCCAGCTGTATGAAAGTCACTTTTATTGTTAATAAAATCTGCTAGACACTTTCTGTGGTTGCAGGTACACTAGAAATGACTTAACTATTTTGATATCTAAATTTAACAATTTTTCCATAAACAAGAACTTTGCAGAGTGGCACAGTACAGACATTTTTCTACTAAAAATCCTAAGTGATGATTTCTGTCGACCCACCTACCTATTTACCTACCTACCTATTTATCTCTCCATTCAAATAACTTGCATCTCTGTACTGTGATGTATGCCCACACACCAAAAGAAATGCTCCAGACTCCAAAATCTCCTAACATCTTTGAGAATAAGTGCATTTGCAGAAACCCTCTGTGGATCTGTGATGTGTGGGGCTTTAATGCTTTGCTCCCATGCAGTACACAGGAAGTAAATCAAACATTTCAAGTACTGGACATTAATAATACCCCCATCCTCAAAGGAGGACCCACTCCTAATGGAAAGATTATTCTTCAAACCTCATCAGCCATGCCAGCCTCAAGGAGACTCGCTCTCCCACCTGAACCTGCAGCAATTTCTTCCTCCACTGCTCTTGCCAGACATTAGCTGTTGCCATTCTCCACAAAGGGACATTAATAGTCTTGAAGGCAATATGCTGTTTTTTGTTCTTGCTTCCTTGTCCCCTCCCTTGTTGCTCATTAACTTATATCTGCCCTCTAGGAATATAACTAAGTAATCATCTAAGGTCAGGTAGAAAGCTCTTGCAACTTCACAGATAAAGAATAGAGGGAAAAGATTTTTTTTAAGTCAGTTATTAAAACCAAGATAACTCATTCTTCATGAACCAGAGATCAGCTACTCCAAATGTCCTTAGTGTTGGTGATCGTCAATGTCATATAATACATTTGAACTCATTCTGGAGTCAAAGTCCACTTTCTCACCTCTTAAAATGTATAGTCTATTGACAGACAACATGCACGAGGTTAGCAGAGATGACAAAACATGTTGAGATAACACATAAACAGCTTGTCCTCTGGATCGTGCAACATGGTGCCCTTTAGTGCTTAAAGGAGAAAGAACCTTTCTTTGCTTCTTGGAGGGAATGTTAGATAAATTCAAGTATATAATATATTCAAGCAAAAACATACTTGTCTGGAATTAGAGATCCTATTCTGCAAGAAAACTAGACTCTTAAGTGAATTTCAGGGTTACTTAAAAGGTTAAGACTAAATTTTCTGAATATATTTACGAAATAGGGAAAATAAAGATCTGCTGGGAGGGCAGCATGCTGGGGTATACAAGCCATAGATAGGCCTCCCAGCCATTCTGTAGATTCATGCACCTTGAGGCTGAGTCATGCTTGCAAAATACCGTATAGGAATTTTCACTTCCTCTGTCAACCAGCAAAGAACCTTTGGACAAGTTGAACAGAAAACTACTTTTCTAACTCCTGTGTTGTATTAGATATTGGATTCAGTGTTCCCTTTTGAAAAAGCCTTATTTGACCCCTAGCCATGACACACTCCATCCCAATTTAAAGTCTCTTTTATACACTGAAAAGAAGATGCTGCGAGATATTCAGATGCCTATTGTCTGGGCTGTAATGACTATGATTCAGCTAAGGTTTGCTGAGGATATTGACATTCTTAGAGGAAGGGCACTGAAGTGCACTGCACAGGCCTCTGGGGAATCTCAGTCCTCTCCTTATGCAAAGATACTCTCAGATACTTCAGAACTGTGGTAATATTATGCTTTAGAAGGTGAGGAAAGTGCTTTTTTCCCCTCCAGGTGGGACAACGAATACAACTTCTTGACCACTGTAACAGCTTTTTCAAAGTTTCTAAAGATCAAGTGCACAAAAATTTTATTTGTCCTGAAGTTTTCCTATTGAGAGAAACTAATCATGCTGCCCTGTTCCTTATAAACTTCCACTTACCTTCAGGTTTCTCCCGTAGTCACATTTCTCTAACGAGCACAGATCTCCTTTTAAACTGGCAAAAATAAGATGCAGACCATATTAATGATTGGGCAGCTTCCTGCACCGGTGTTCATTTTATGGTAACTCATATTGCAGAATATACCATTTAAATGAGCATAATTTATGTAACAAAAGTATAGCAAAAGTCATCTAACTCCTTGCTACTCAAAGCTTGGTTGTATGCCCAGTGACTGTTGAAAGCATTGGTAGTTGACCAAGTCAACAAGGATTCAAGAGTCTGGATAGGAGGCTAGCTTTCAGAACTAGAGCAAAAGGCCAGATCTGAAAGATTCAAACTACATTTAAAAAATTGAAAGTTTTAGTGGAGATGACATTGACAACCAGTGTATTCCCACCCAGAAATTATATTCCCAGGGATATTTTCTAAGTATTGGTTTTCTTCTTTTTTCAATCATCAAAGCTGTTCCAGTGCTGCTATGCCTGAAGAAAATATGTATGTACTTTGCAAACACTTTTTTAAAATTATGTATGTCCCCTAGATAGTCTCCATACCTCAATAGTATTTCTCTTTTGAGTATAGTCTAGGAATTTTTTTTTCTTCTCAGTTTGAGAGATTTAAGGAAAAGAAAATCTAATATCACTTTTAATCATTATTTAACCTTAAAAACTGCAGTATTGTCACCTAGAGTTAAGATTCCCACTATGTTTTCTCCTTTAAGTCGTGTGCCTTGTCTCTTGCATTGTAGCAACTCTTTCCTGTTTTGGCCAAGCCCACAAGCACCTGTAAAGGGACCCTACCTTCTTATAGCAGCACCTGGAAGATTTCCTTCTTCTCTATCCCTTACCCGCCTCCCTCTGTCTCTCTCCACCATAAAGGATTCTTTTCAATCTCATAAGTTCACCTACCCATGCTAGAAAATAAAAGAATAAGTGCTATCTGGAGCCTTGCAAAATGATGAAAGTCTCTATTCCAAAGATTTTTCTAACACGAGTTTTCTCACTCCACATGAACCCTAGCTTTACATTTCTTGCCCCACCTAACACAAAGGAGATTCACCTTTGATTCTTCTCAGTGGCCGATTGCCAGGCATGCTGTATCCAGCTTGAGAACTGAGCCCTCGTGGGAGAGTTCAGATTGAAAGACCAACTGTAAGAACCTGCCGTGTGCCTTTGGCATGTGTCTGAGCACGTAAGACCATCTGTGCAGCAAACTTGAGGATATGCTGGTTCTGATGCGTACGTGAAAGAAAATCTAGGACTGTGTAGTGGGTGTGTGTTTCTAAACCTCTGTGTGGGAGGCATGTCTCTGAGTCTAGTTAATTCTACCCTTAAACTGTGTTTCCTATCTGTCTTCAGCTGTGACAATAGAGATAGAGAGTAGGAGTCCAGATCCTCATCCATCCACTGGTACTTGAAATGTAACAGTGCCCTTAACAGTTCATTTCCTATTCTAGAATCTATCTTTCTGAGCTGATTGTGTCCTACATGGGATTAACGTAGCATCCCTCCTTACTGACTCAAGTACAAACTGTATATTTAATTGTACTTTTATTCATTTTTGGTCTGGCTCCTTTAAAATAGATTTTAAAAATTTAATGGTAAAACTCATTTTTTTCTAATACAGTCAAATGTAATACCACAAAATTTTACTGAATTACCATCCAAATTCCTTTCTTCCCTGGGAGGAACATCTAGAACTATAAAGCAAGGAAATTATAGTTCTTGTAATTCAGTATAGCTCTCTAATATACATACAGCACAGAAAATACATGACTATTAATATTATGTCACATTAAAACCAAGAAGAGCTTAAATGGGCAAGATGTGGAGGTTAACGAGCTTCTATGTACTTTCTGTTAATCTCTGATGCTTCTCTTCTGGTCCCTTTGTATCTGCACAGAAGTTTTTCTTTTATAATTTAAGTAAAAACCTTTGTGAATTAAGGGGCATATCTTCAAATGTTCCATATGAAGAGATGACTAGTGTCAACATCTGATTCCTTCCTACTCATAGCTGACACATCTCTACACCTAAGCATCTAAAATGTTCTAGGCTGAAATCGTTACCTAGTGGACCACTTGGGAGTGAGACTGGAAATCTCCTCATCTCTTTTCTCTTAATTAATAACTCACCCATTTTGACTCTTCCATTTTTTTTTCTATCCTTCATCTTCTTGGCTTAGATATCACCTTGTATATTCAGTCCATTCTGTTTTATTTTTATGGTTCCTCTGTTTTAATAAGCTGTACTCAAATTACAAAAATATGATTTAGTACCAATTTTCTTGGGGAAAATAAATACTATTTAGAATATATTGGGATGAAACAGGCTCTTATGAGTTTGCCTGGAAACTATTCCTATGTGAAAATGAATTCAAAGATTCAATATCTAATTACAAATACAATGTAGAAATGTAAACCACATATAAGTTCAGGCATGCTAAGTGATATTTCTGTCCCTATTGCTCTTACAGAGGAAATATCACTCCTGATATATCCCATCACCCATTAGGGACATGATCAGAGTTATATTAACCCCAACACTTCATTCAGGGAGTATGGCTTCAAGAATTCTAGTTGCATCCATCAGTTCTTCATTTATAAAGTGTCTATTAAGCATCTATCAATATGGCTGCCAGTTAAAAACAAAAAACATGAGCTCAGCCCTGCTTACTTTTTCAAACCCCAGTCTCCCCATCCCCTATAAAAGGGGGAGACATAATAGAATCTCTCGAGTGGACAATGACTGAATACGTAGTTTGGAAAATCTCTTCAGGCAATTCTGATACACCCATCCATGTGCATTTGAGAAGCCCTGTTCTATATCCTTTCTGTTGGAAATTGCATTTACTCCCATGGCTTCAAATAACTTTAATATGCAAATAACCCTCAAGTCTATACTTTAACATAGTTTTTTTCCCCTGAACCCCAAAACCTTCTGCTTCTAGATTGCCTCCTTTAAAGTGGTTCCTCACATAAAATTTCTTCAAAATCAAACTCAGGTTCAGCTGCCCTGTATATTGAACTTTGCCTAGGTTTCTACTTCGTTTGATATCACTGTGCACATAGCTGCTGATATTGGAAACTTAAAGGCATTATTGTCTCTTCCCTTTCCTATGTCTTAGAACTTAACATCTTATCTGTCTCAGAGTCTAGTTAGTTCTTTACCCACAGCGTATCTCTAAACTGTCCCATGTTCTTGGTCTCCACTGTCACTCCCTAGAGACAAAACCTTTACTGACTGGTATTTAAACAATTGCCAAGTGTCCAATTGCAATTCCATCCCTGGTACAGTTCTTCAGTTATTATTCTAAAGCAGAAATCAGATAATTTCACTCCTTTCCTTGAAAACTTCGAAGGTATCTTCATCACCTACCAGGTTAAACTATTATAATGGGGGATATAACACTCTGCAAATCCTAACTTTATTTCCTAATCTGCCACTTTCTCTCTCCCTTGAACTTGAAGCACAGAAAATTTCTGATTTCTAAAAAACATTTGTCCTCCAGTGCCTCTGCATATTTGAAGCTGCTCCATTTCGTAGGACAACTTGGACTTGAAATGCAGCTTAACTCTCTAACCTTAGATTCATAATATATAAATTGAGAATAGCAATAGTTATCTTACAGATTTGTTAGAGGGTTATTAAGTGAGATGTTTCTAAAGCCCTGAATACATATCCTAGTACAAAATTAATGTTCAATAAGTGGTAGCTATTTAATGCTGTTTGTTTGTACCTGACAGTTTTAATTTAGCATTATATTGTGAATATTTCTCCATGCTATCAAATAGTTTTTGAAAATATGATTATAAACTGCTGCATAGTAATAAATCACATGGATATACCTTAATTTATTATACCAAGTCCCTATCGGTGAACATTTACATTGTTTTCAACTCTTTACTCTTATAAATAACACTATAATAAACATCATAATACATAAATCTTTGAGAACACCTCCAAATATTTTCCTAGGATAAATTACTGGAAGTAGAACAGTTTAAGACTCTAGAAACTTATTGTCAAACTACTCTCCAGAGAGGTAACAACTGATGTTGCCACTAGCAGTATCTGAGAGCTCCTTCATTTCCACCCTTCCAAATATACCTAGTATGTTCTTTTTCCCTCTCTCTTTACTAGTATAATGGCATCTTGTTTGTTTTTGTTACAACAACCAAAGAGTCCTCCATATTTAATCCATTGGGCTCTTTTAGTAGCAGGGAGGACAGAAACCCATTTGCCTCGAAGAATCTTGGAAGGTTTTATTGACCTGTCTTTTGGACTCATGGGAGTAGACTCTGTACATTTCAAGCTTTGTCCAAAGAGTTGCCTGACCTTTATTTAACCACATCTTAAATTAATCACCCCTACTATCCTACCAATCCCAATCACCAACAACTAAATATAAAAGCCAGACCCCTCATATTAGAGCATTTTATGATTCCTTGACATTCATCCCTCATGCCATGCCCTCAAAATATAAAAATCCATATCCCATGATAAATGGCAAGGTAATTATTAGGAGTAATAGAAGGGATGAGACTACTTAACCTCAAAATTGTGAGCTCAATCAAGGTTCTATTTGAATCACTGGTATAAATGGTTGCTATCCAGCATCAAGGATCAGTTAAACACCAAAAATTACATAAATCCTCCTTATCCACTGACAAAAGAGATAAAGGCAAAATTATTTGATATTTGATATACTGTTTGCTAGCTAAGGAAATGTAGGATGATATAAGGCCATATAGTTCAACAGGATTATGTTTATCTTATAGTCGTTGTCTCCCCAGGGTCAAGCATACTGTAAATCACTCAAAAAATATTGAATAAAAGAAGGAAAGAAAAAAATATATATATATAAACCAGATTTGACTCTCAACTACTTTCACTTAATCTGGGAGTCTTAGAACAGCTCTCAAAATTCTGATTAAACCTCCTCTCAACATGTTTAGTTTGCTTGTATTGGATTGATAATAGATAAATATGGTTTCTAATTTCATTATTAGCCATTTATATATTCTTTTGTGAAATACCATAGCACGATATTCTTTAATATGCTATGACATATGTTACATGTATCCTTTGAGCCAGCACATCTGCTTGTGGTAATTTAACCTAAGGAAATAAATAAAGAATTCCAGAAATAGAAAATGTATTAAATATTTATTCCAATGTGTTCTTACAAGCAAAAAAGGGGGGGAAAGGAAACAATTCATATATCCAAACATATGGAATTAATTAAATACAATGTAGAACATCTACACTTGAATACTATCCAGCCATGGAAACTGATGTTATAAAAGTTTCTGTGTGCTTAAATATTCTATTTTTAATATATTAAGTGAAAACATTAGGTCACACAACTATACATGGAATGATGTCCTATCTCCCTGTTCTCTCTTGAACCTGTCATCAACCATTTCACCAAACGATATGAAGGTTACTGAAGACCTCTGTGTTGTGAAATCCAGTGCTTAGTTCCCGATCCTCTTCTTACTTGACCTATTGACATCATTTGAAATAGATGACTGCACCCTCATCCTTGAAACAGATTCAGAACTTGACTTCAGGAGAACCATGTGTTCTTGGTTCTCTTTCTTCAACGATGCCTCTTCTTTAGCCTCCTTTGTTAATTTCACTTCATATGTCACATCTTAAAATGAGTTCCCAGTCCTCAATCCTTTACTCACCCCTGGGTGATTCCACCCAGTCTTCATGGCTTTAAACACCATCTATAAAAACTGATGTTGCCCAGATTTCTATGCTAGCCTGGACCTCTACCCTGAACTCCAGACTCTGCAGTTGGCTGCCTATTTGATGTTACCAGTTAAATATTTAAAAAGCAGTTTTGATTAAACTTAAAAAATGAACTCCTGATGTTTTACCCTCAAACCTATTGCTCCCACAATCTTTACCATATTAAACAATGGCAACTCTATTTTTCAAGTTGAGTGATGATAATAATAATGGAGTGAGGTGGGTTGGGGCCCTTGGGGATGGGGGAGGGAGGGTTGAAAAGTGAAAAGATTTCAATATTTCTTTCTCCCAGTTTTCTTCCAAATCTGTTTGAATATTAGGCAGATATCCATAAGCTTAAATTTAGGCCTCTATAGCACCCACTTCTACGATATTAACTGTCAGTATTTCTCAACAAAAGTAATTCCTGAATTAACATAAAAATGATGTGAGTTACAAAATTCCAGTTTCAAAATATGCTTATTTACAGTAAAAATTCTACCCATTGGTGAAATGTTAGACGCATTCTGTTTCACTTCAGGAACAAGATGAGGATGTCCATTATTGCCCTATCTAATTCAGCATACTGGAGCTCCTAAACAGCATGATAAGATGAGAAAAATGAATAAAAATATAAGAATTGGACTGGAAGAAACAAAACTATTTTTCACGGATGTCTTGCCTACATTCGAAACCCCAAATTTTCTACGGACAAATTATCTGAATTAATAAGAGACTGACAGTTTTGCTGAAGGAAAGATCAATAAGTGGCAAAAAAAACTCAATTGCATTTCTAGAATAGGGATAGAAAATATAATTTTACAAAATGTATAAACAGACTAAATATCCTAAAGATATTAGTTCTTCCCAATTCTACCTAAACATTCAATGCAGTTTCAGTCATAATCTCAACCAAAAATTTAAAATTTATGTGGAGGAAGAATGGCCAAGAAAAGCAATATTATTGAAAAGGATGCATATAATGGATTAAAGACTTACATATAAAGGCAAAACTTTAAAACATTTTGAAACAATAAAGAATATTCTTTTTATGCTTTTGAGAAAGGGAAAGATTTATTCAATAAACATGTAAGCCACAAAGGAAAAGACCAATAAAATTAACTATAATAAAATTAAGAACTTCTGGTTCTCAAAAGAGACATTAAAGAAAGTTTTAAATGTACAGCTTAGGAGAAGGTATTTACAACGTAACCACCAAAATGTTCATTTCCAGGACATACAACTCCCACAAATTAAGAAAATAAAAAAAAACAAAATAATACCCCCAAATGGGTAACACATATGAAAAAATATTTCACACAGGAGGACACAAGAATGAAAGATGCTCAAACTCATTAGCAATCAGACCTGAAAACTAAAAAAAACACAATGGGATACCATCTCGCATACATTAGACTCAAAAAAATTAAACTAATGACATAGCTAGGAGTTGGTGGGGATGAGAAGCAACAGAAACTCTTAAACACTGCTCTTGGGAGAGTAAATTGATACAAAATTATGGAATTCTCTAATAAAGTTAAAATACACATACCCCGTCACCCAGTATTACCAGTCCTAGATAATATATCTTAGAGAGACTTTTGTACATGTGTACCAGGAGACATGAATAAGAATATTCATAATGACTTTATTTTCAACAGTAAACTATATGTAACACATGTCCATCAAAGGAGGATTAATAAATGTGATATATTCATATGATAAAACACTCTATGACAGTGAAAGTGCAGCAATAAGAACAGTTCTGTGCAGCAATATGGATGAATCTCAGAACACTGAGTGATTGAAAAGCAAGTCATGCTAGGGCTCATACAGCATGATACCACTCATAAAAAAGTTCAAAAGCTGGCAATATTAAAAAATCAAATCTATGGAGAAAAGCAAGGGAATGAAAAACAACTTAGAGTAGTGTTTGTCTCCGGTGAATATTGGGGGACATTGCCAGGGATGGTTTGGAGAGAGACTTCACGGTCTGTTTAAGATGTTATGGATTCCAGATGTTCACTTGTGATTCTTTATAACTTACCTAAACATTGCATATATTCTCCTATATATACTATATAGGTTAGAACTTTTGGTCTCAAGTTTGGCCAAAGTTTACAATGTTTTGTTGTAACAATTAATTACTACCTATAGGTCCTGTTGATTATATCTTATATCCTAGCTTCCGCTAGGATATAGTTAGGGTGGCCCTCCCAACCCCTCATCTTCTCAAAGTGCTAGGTGAGAATGTCATGCCAGGTACCTTCCACTTGCCTCTCCCCCTTCTCTGCTCTGCTCCCTGCCATGGGAGGGGGACCTATACAGGCCACGGGAATGACCTCCCATTCCCTTTGATTTCTGTTTGGTTCAGGTCGCTGGAGAGCCCTAAAAGGTGATTGGATGGAGGGAGGACAGTGAGATCAAGGTATTCATCACCCTCATTCTTTCCCACCAAAATTGTCTCCAGCTGACTGATGCCTGGGATTAAATGTCACTGCTTTTCTCAAGGCTGTCAACCTTACATGACTTCTTCTAGACTCTGATAAGTTCCTCATCCCTTCAGACCTAGAGGGTCTACTAGTCAACCTCATATTAAACTGTGCCAAATACGTGGTTCCAGAAACCTATACCTCTGTGAGTAGCCCCTTTGTAATTAAACGCTTGTGAAGTATTCTGAGTGTGGCATCTAATTCTTGTTGGGACCTTGCCTAATATAAATGGAGAGGGATGGAAAGAAAATTAGGGAAAATCACATATAAAAAGATTTTTTTAAAGTATTCGGGGAGTAATGAATAGTTTTTATTTAGAACTTGAAAACGATATTAACTTTTTTTTAATGGGGAAAAATAAAAGAATGATAGGGGTCTTAATTCAGAGCTATTTGTTCACTTATTCAATAGGGAAGTGGCATGTTGAACAGTGTTAGAGGAAGACGATTCTGGTAGCTTTATGTAGGATAAACTGTGGAGCAAGGTCCTGGAAGGAAGAAGTCCCTGACTTAGCAGGCCAGTAGGAGCTGGCTTGGTGAAATCAATCTTAGAGCGCATATTTGAGGAGCTATCCAGTCAGGTCCCTTTATACCCCTAGTCCCACATCGCGACTGCTCTCGTCTGGTGTGCCTCGTCTATGAAGTAAATTCTGTCTGGATGTCAGGCAAAGGGATAACATGACATGAAAAAATAGGAATTTAATTACACAGCTCTTTTTTGCTGCCAATAATATTTTAATTTGTATCCTTATCACCGCTAATTGTTATCACCCTGTTCAAGGCCTTTAGCAGCATTTCATATTCCACTCTAGGTGTGTTTTGAGCCTTTATTGTACCAACACAAATACTCATTAGTGTTTTGCTCTGCATCCTTTTAAATCGAGTCTTTTATATTGTTACTTTGCCCACAGTGGACTCTGAAATGTCTCTCTGTTTAGCACCATCTGCAGATTTAATTAATGTGCTGTTTTGCTCATCTTCTAGATGATTAATAAAGATGTTGAATAGAATCGAGCTTAATACCATAACATGTGGCACCCTGTAGCCACTTTCTGCTAAATGAACTCAAATGCAGTTTGCTTTTATACCTGCTCATGGCTTTTTGTGATATTCTTAATCCATCTAAAAAGTGTTTTTCTTGAATCATATTTGGATTTTCAAATCTGAATTGGAAGTTTCCCTTAGAAGAAATAACTCATCTGTGGATTGCATTACCTGCACAACACCAACCTAGCCCAATGCTGTGTGCGAGTCAGTTTAATGTAGATTTCTATGATGATGAAACCTACCTTTTTCTAACACATTTGAGATTCTCTAAATGTTCTTGCAGTTGCTTTATAATTTGGCCTTTTCAACAACCAGTGACTTTATAAAGCAGGTAGGTTCTATATTTCTCATGAGGAACTTGACACTCTGAAATTAATTTACAGAAAGCTAATGATAGTTCCAGCTTTAGGATTCTGGAATTCTTACTTGCTGATGCCTAATTTGGCATTCTAACTGGTTGAAATATGCTGCCTCAAGTTTAAGTCATTAGCAGCTTGGGGGAAGAATTCCTGCTACCACATCTTCAACTCAGTGTTTGGGAGCAAAAGTTAGATTTTATAAAGGCCCAGCAACATAAATTTTCATTTTTCTCAACACTTTTGTCATGTTTCTTACTGATTCTTGGCCACATATTCAAGGCAAATAAATGAGAAAAGGTAGATCTTGTAAATATCCTCCTATAAGCAGCATATATCAATGCTTGCAGATAAGCCCATAGATAAGCTTATCTTTCTGTTTGCTTAACAGAATGCACATGGTAGTTCAGAGTCAGCTAAGTTAAGGGCTAAGTTATTAATGCCAGTTTATTACTTATGAGTGGGTTGTTCCAGCTGATTTTCTGCTTCATAGGACAGGATTACTAGCCTCCCTTTAGGCTAGGTCCTCTCCCGTCTGCTGCTCAATGATCAACCCCCTGAATTCATCCCAAGGCTACTCAGACCTCTGGCCTCTATTAGCCAGCACTCAGTTTCCTCTACAAGGGGAAATGCCAGGAGCTGACAGCATATTCTCCGCTTGCTCTTGCCTCTAGGATGATTGGCAGTGGAGGGTTTCTCAGCTTAGCTGTACTGCTGATTTCCACCTCACTGCGGAGCTCCTTTGTGCACGAGGCTGTCAGGAACTCCTGGACATGGGTATGTGAGGGACTTCTCTGAGCCCAGCCCAAAAATCATGATAAAGAGCTAGATGTAGAATCAGAGCCATAAACAGCAAAGCTGAGTATTTCTTCAGTTTCTGTCTCTGGCTAGTTCTTCGCACACTATTACAATCAATCGTATGACCCTTGGGCAAATTATGCATCTTTAGTTGTTCTCACCTATAAGGAAAATAATAAAATTAGAAACTTCAGTTGACACAAATGTGTAATGTACCAGAAAAGTAAAATGCATAAATGCATGTTCTTGCATGCAAGCTCTCCTTTCTGTCTCATAAGCCATTGCAACTCTTTACCAAAATTAGTCACCAAATTGTTATATTATACAGGCACACACCTTCTTAAAGGAGAAATTAGTGTAGCACAGCATATAAGCAAACAATAATTTTGGGTCCAGTTTTTATATACCTTTGAATAATAAGCAGAAAATAAAGCATGCTTTTTTAGCTTTATGTTAATAAACTTTTAAATGAAAGTCATTATTAACCAAAGATAAAAATAGAAAGAAAATGTCCCAAGCCAATTGTTTAAGGTACAAGGTAGGGTTTGGTGTATAAATCATACCACTTACCTCTCCCACTTAGTCCAAGTCTTCATCACAGGTTCTATACAAGAAAATTGAATCAAATGTGGGTCAGACTTCAGCTAGATTGATGGTAAAGCTTGACTGGACAATGCATCAGGGACTTGAGTCCAAAATGAGATTTCCTTCTTCTACAAGGATGGCCAGGTCCACTTAGTCAACCTGATTTGGTTTATCAACTGTATATCGGAAGAGATAGGTGAGCCACTGTACCTGAGGAGAGGTGGTTTCCTCTATGGGGTGGGGTAAGAACAGGTAGGGGAAAGGAGAGTCAGTGAAGGTAAAAGGGGAAAAAAAAAAGGTGGAAACTTCTTCCACCAGAACTTCTGAGAACACGGTTGTATCTTCGTCAGAGATACAGGGCTAGGTGGCAAATGGTGCTCCTTACATTATCACCTGCCACAGTCACAGATATGATGCATTTGCTTGATTGATACAGTTGGGGTCAGAGCTGTTCTTGGACAAATTGGGATCTTTTTGCCAGTAAGAACATTTAATGGAGAACCCATCTTTTATTTAAAATTCTCTAAGATACTCAGTCTCATGAGTTAATAAGGAAGAGTGGATAATAAGTTATTTATTTAACATCAACTTTATACCGGCACTTTACATATATTATCTCATTCTCTTCCTATCCAAATCATAAGACAGATACTGTCACAAATATTGTACTGATGAGGAACCCAACACCAGGGCAGTGACCAAGGTCATGTAGATGGAAAGAGGTGGAGACAGGATTGAGGTCCAGCTATGGCTGGTCTCAAAGCTGTTAGAGCAGACTGTTTATGTCCAGTTGGTGAAAACATAAACAGACACATTCACATGCTTATAATGTATAATCAGCCAAACTGTGGAACTGGGAAATATAGTCTGGCCGAAAGAATCCCATTCATTTTCCAGCAAGTATTTCTCTGGTGTATCTGCCATTTCATGGCGTTTCTCTGTGCTCATTTCAAATTATTATTTTTTTAAATTAGAGCTCACCATCTTTGTCAGGTATTAGCTGATGGTACTGAGTACCACCCACACCCTTCTAAGCTCTCCCATGAAGGAGCTAAAACCCAGGAAATTACATTCCCCAAACTCAGTATAACTGAGGGCAGGTATGAGTGAAGACTGAGTGTACAGGGCTTCCAGGCTTCCTCCTGAATACAAGCCAAGCCAACGCTGTAGACAGACAGGATCATCTGTTAACTTGGGACTTCTGCCCTTCTGGATACTCTGAAAGCCTGCAGAGCCCTCTCTTTTCTTTCTTCCTTTTAGCTCTTCGAATGCTTGTGTAAGCCTCTAATTTCCTATATTAAATTTGTTCCTGCTTTTAAAACAATCTACCCTAGTGGCTGTCAAATGAGAGCACACAGGACAATTCTAAATTCTGGCTCATGGTCTGTTTTTGTAAATGCAGATTTATAAGGACCCAGGCACACCTACCGATTTATGTGTTGTCTGTGGCTGTTTTTCCTCTGCAATGTCAGAGTTGAGTAGTTGCAACAAGGGACCAAAGGACCCATATGGTAGATAGAATAATGGCCTCCAAAGATATCCTTGTCCTAATTCTAGGAATTTATGAATGTTCATTTACATGGCAAAAGGGACTTTGCAGATGTGATTAAATTAAGGATTGGAGAAGGAAAAATCATCCTGGGTTATCTGGGCGAGCCCAATATCAGGGTCAGGAAGGGAGAGGTTTAAAGATGCTATGCTGCTGGCTTCAGAGGGAAGAAGGGGCCATAATCTATGGAATGTAGGTGGTCTTGGAGCTGGAAAATGTAAGGAAACATATTCTCCCCTAAAGCCTCTAAAAGGAGCACAGCCTTGCCAACACTTTGACTGTAGGACTTCTGACTTCCAGAACCGTGAAATACAAATTTGTGTTGTTTTCAGCCACTACGTTTGTGGTAATTTATTATAGCAGCACTAGGAAACTAATGCAGGTAAGTGTAAAGCCTAAAATATTTACTATCTGGCCCTTACAGAGTAAGTTTGCTAACTCCATTTCTGCTAAACACAAATGGCCCTGATTAGTGATAGAATCTTATTTTCTGGGTCAATGAACAAACAAGGTTCTCATTGGGCAAAGACTGCCATGTCCTTTATCTAAAGACCTGCATATTGTCATTAGTAATAATTACCCAGATCTCACTGGAAAAGCACTTTAAAAAAATCTTTTGTTCCTATCTTCTCTTAATTTTATATGAACCTTTAAAAAATTTTAGTCTTTATCGCATTGATTTTTAGGAAATATATATATTCTGGATGGTAATTGTCTATTATACATGTTCCAAATAATTCTTTTTCTTCTTGTGTTTAACATTGTATTTTTATGTAGATGAGTTTATAATTGTTATGAAGGAAAATGTATCAGTTTTGTGTTTTAAGAAACTATTTCTCTTCCTAAGGTCATAATATTTTCCTATAATTCTAATATTTAATTTTTTTTTCATGTTTAGATATTTAATATAACAGAAAAACATTTTATAAAGCATTTTTTATTGAAATAACACTTTTCTCCAAAGGAGAAAAAAATTAACCATTCATTGAAAATTCGGTTACTGCAACATTGATATGAAATGCCAATTTTGTCAATCTCACTGGGGAAGCATTTTGAAAAAAGTATCTGTTTTCTCCATTGACTGTTCAAAATACGTATTCTTCATCCCTCTTACATCTGCCCAGTTACCACATTTTCATTATGGGCTTTCTCCAATCCCATCATTTTCCTTCCATTCTAATGCATTCAGATGATCTTTCTTGCTCATGACCTTGGTCAGGCCTCTCCTATCATTTGCTTCCATTTTCTCTTAGCATAAAAGATACTTCACTGACCACACAGTATGACTTTCAATTATTTCCCTCTCCTTCATCTCCTTCCTGCACCTTTTGTTATCCATCATGTTGCTTCCTGTTTAACTTTTCTGCTCATTATTCCAAATGCTTCACAATTTCCAAAAAAGCCTGTAGTATACAATTTAGAATAGCACACACCCGTCCCTCTCTGATCATTCGTTTCCCGCTAACACTCTCTATTGGCCACCGAAAAGGAAGTGCTTGGGTGACATATCTTTGAATTATACAGGACAGCTTGGCAGCTACCAAAAATTTTCTCCTCACAGATTGATCGTCTCAGACAATTCTAAAAACACGTCTGTCCCCAGTGACTTAATTTGCTTGATAGTAAATCCATTGTAATCTACTCAGATAACAACTTGCTATTTATATCAAACTTGTATCCAATTCTGAGATGTTAAATAGAGGATTCTCCACATATCCTGACCCTCATTTCTAATAAAACATGGCGTATGTGAGAATGAACATTTAAGTTGATAGAGAATCAGCTGCAAGGCAAAAGGGTTTAAAGCACCAGGTCATAAGAAAGACACAAGAAAGGCCTCTATTTCTAAACTAAATGGAGAATTAAAATTTTTCAGAGCTAGGAAAGACCTTACAGATCATCCTTTGCAATCCTTCTTATTCTAGAAATGAGGGAACTGACCCAATTTGAGAACCCAGATGACTCGTTCAAAGTCCCACAGCCAGCCAGGGCGGAGAGCCAAGCTGGAACCCCAGGTTTCTGACTTCAGCCTGCAGGTCAGGGCTCTTCCGACCATACCCTGAAGCAGCACCAGAGCGTCCACTATGGACACTAATGGTTCCATCCATTTTCTCAAAACAAACTTACTACATTTAGAAGATCAGAAAAACACATTGTACTATATTCACTATACAAACAGCCCTAAATGTCGATAAGTACTTTTGCGTGTGAAAGTGTGTCTGTTGGAGGGGTTGACAGAATGACCACTGCAAATAACCTGAGTAGTGGACTTTAGAATATGAGGAAAAAAAGGTCTTTGTTTTATCAAAAGAAAAGTCATTCCAGAAAATTTTCTAAATCCAATGTTACGGATAAGTAGCCTAAGTTGGGGATGTTACAAAGGATAGATTAGCCCAGGGTTGTCTCGTTGTTGTTGATTTTCTATTCATCTCAAGAGTCTTTGCACAGAGACATGTTTCATTCTGAACAAGTGTCAGTGACATTAATTAAGAAAAAGTAGTGGGGAAAGAAAACTACAGTGGTGTGTTAAGTTGTCACTGGTTCTCTAGTACCTTAAGCACTTTATCTGACGAGCTCCTTTTCCTTCTAACTTAGATGAAAGTTTACAGTCTAACAACAGACAGGGATTGCCAACATAAGGAAACATAACTTCATTTTGAAGACTATCTGTAAAAACCCATGACTGTTATGTTTAACATTTGACTAAATTTTGACCACATATAGCATAAACTACCATTCAGATGTTTCCATATACTACTATTCCACTTAATATGACCAACCATTGAATGTGGACACATACATGTAACAATAAGGAGGGAAATCACTGTGTTATAATAATTTCACATAACAAAATGTCACCTGAGTAATTTTATAACTGTATCAATTAGCTTTACGTCTAAGAAATGTGGTTCATTAACTTATTAATTAGTCATTGAAAGATTAGTCACATTTAAGGACAGAAATACCAGGTACAAAAACAATGTAATATAAGTCACACTTCACTAAAATGACAGAATGCAGTGAAATATTTTATGTTACATATTATCCCTCTATTATTATACTGTGTCAGCCTAATAAAATTAGTAGTGAAACCCTACTTTGTATCTTTAAATTTCAGGGTCTGATATTATTCAAGTTTTTAAAACATTTGTTGAAAAATACTGAGTGAGGATCTGTTATGTGCCTAGCAATGTGCCTGGCTCTGGGGGCAAAACAAGTCGTTGGATGTGATCCCTTCATTCAGAAACATACAGTTAATTCTCTTTCTGCAGATTGTAACCATGATATTTTTTAAGACTGGTTCCAGCTGGCCAAAGCCTCCATTGAAGGTATGAGGGCAGGTAGTGTCTGACCAAGAGGTATGCGGAGTCAAACTGCACACAGTCAGTATCCCTCACTGTACAGAATAGATATATTCCATCTAAGTGAGCCATAAGTTCTATTCTCTATAAAGTAGATCTTATTTCATACTTTTACATTTCTCTATAAATTATAGCTTATCTTCATACTTTCACAATTTCTATACGTAGAAATTCCCTTATTGAAAAAAAAATAGATTGAAATTTTGGTGACAAATAGATTCATACGCACTGCACAGTGTAGTAGAAAAATCACTAGTCATGAAAAGGGGAGACCTGAGTGCTAGCCAGGGGGCCATGTAATTTATAGCCCATATCAGGACACCACTGAGAGTGAAGGGGGTGCTGCTACTAATTATGTCAGGACCATGCATATAAACTGAGACTGTCCCTGGAAAACCTGGACATAAACTCATCCTAGTTCTTCCCCCAGGTCTGCCATGCATAAACTACTCATGGATGAGTAGTCAGTTCAAGATACACTACTTCTTAAAATGTTCCACTGGCTTTCCTTCATTATTAGAATAAAATCTAAAGTCCTTCCTTACCAAGGCCTGCATGGCCCTCTTCAGCCAGTCGAGTATGTTCAGGCTCGGAGTAACTGACATCTCCTTGGCCTTGAACATTCCTCCCAGAGAGCTTCAGGGCTCCATCCTTCTCTTCATTCAGGTCTCCTTCAAATGTGACCTCTCAGAGGCACCTTTCCTGACATCCTATATAAAACAGCAACTCTTCGCACACATGTACGTCTGTTATTCTGTTTTTCTCTTCTTAACAATCTACTACTTGACTTACGCTATGTATCTGTTTACTGTTTGTCTCTAGGATGTCAGATATGTGAAGTCAGGGACTACTTCTTGTTCAATATTTCATTACATCTCCAGGACCGACAAGAGCATCTGACATTTTAGCAGCACTTGATAAATATTCGTTAAATAAATGTTGACTGGATGAAAGTATTCATAAAAACACAGACACTAATTCCTTATGTTATGTAAAAAGGAGTCTGAAATACCTGGTATTTAATTTCCGGTCTGTGAATCTTTATGTAAGTGTTGGCATTGAATTAGGTACAGTGTTTCTACAGGATCTTTAAGAGCCTCTCAAGTGTAACCTGTTTTCCAGTTCTTTTCTCAGCTTCTGCATGCACAGACTCTGTACTCTCATAGCTGATACACACCTTAATTATAGCTCTTCTCATATGAGCCATCACCAGTCAGAAAAGGATCAAGACACAAGAGAGCAAAGTGTACTTTGGCAGCTAAATAGGAAGTCTGGTATGGGCAGAATGGGGTAAATTGACAGTGGAAATTCGGGCAGAAGTTAGGTATTGGAGGCCAAGTTTTGTAAGACAAATTAGCAATTTGTATTTATCCTAAGGCAATGGGTGGTCATTAAAGAATTTTAAACTGAGGAGTGATGGGATCAGAGTTGCATCTGCAAAGGATAAACCTGGCTGGCTTGTAAAGGATAAAGTGTAGGATACCAAGACTAGCCTCAGGGAAGCCCTAAAGCATTCACTGCAACTGTCCCGTCTTAAATGATCCTGGCCTGAGTAAGGGTGGGGAAAAAGGATCCTGGATGGATCACCTCTTTGCATCTCTTTCTCCCTCTATCTCAATCTCTTTCTCTCTTTTAACGATTTTATTGCTTCTCTAGATTCAGCTATTTCTATGAAAGGAAACAAAATACATGGCAGCTCTCTGTAGTAGATATACCATAAGCATAGCAACTCAGTAACTGGATTAGTTACTCTAAATTCATGCTTTCTTTCCAGATTGTACCAAATTACCTTTTTTTAAAATGACATTCCTAGTGAAGTAGATTAATAAATTTAAGGTAGAAGATAAAACAATGTTGTTATAGCCCAAAGTCATTAGTTAGCCTATCATTTCAGTAGTTTGTGAACATTCTGATGCCCCGTGGACCTATTAAAGGGGTCCAAAGAATCCTGTTTAAGAACCTCTGCTCCAAAAGAGTGGTGATGACTGAATACCTGGTTCCTGGGTAGGTGTGTTTAAATTAAGACCGTCATGATAGGAATCATATAGGATATGTGCTTCAATGTTTATCTGAGCAATACTTGTTTTCTGACACCCTCTGGTGCCTGGTTTACAGCCAGTGGGTCCCAGGGTATACTGCCCTTCTTCTCCTCCTTTCCCCAATTCCCATTGTGTGTGTGTGTGTGTGTGTGTGTGTGTGTGTGTGTATACATGCATGATATATGCATATGTTTGTGTGTATATACACATATTTTGAGAGAGAGAGAGAGATTGAGATAGAGGGAGAAAGAGAGAATATTTTGTCTCTCCAGAATAGAAAAGATGATGTATGACATATGAATTGATTCACAGATGTAAGGCTTATTCTATATCCTGAAAGCACCTGGTAGACTACCATTTTCAGGGTTTCTTCTTTTGCAAGACAAAGTTACCAGTTAAAATGCAAAAGGTGCTGGAGGGCTAATCTACTAGTCTTTTACCTCAAGTAGTTGATTACATTAGTTCTGTCATCTGTGGGTAGGGGGGCTTTAAGGATAAGTGATGTACAGGAAGTAATTTGTTAGAACAATGTAATAATATATATTCACTAAAGAATATTTAGAAAACTCAAGTAAGTACAAAGAGGAAAACTTAATCATTCATAATTCCATCAATCAGATATAAACACTTAATATTTTAATAATGTACTCTTTTACATTTCATATTTGGTCTTTAAAAATTCTTTTAAATGGCTATAGAATATTCCACTTTCTGGACATACCACAAGTAGGTAAAAAGTCCCCAATATCAAAACTTTCGATTTTTAATTATCATAAAGTAGCAATGGTTATTTTGTAGTTAAATATAAATGTGGAGTTGCTGTGTGAAAGAATTTATGCACTCCAAGATCTTTAATACATATTACAAAATAGGTGGCGTCTCCTTAGAACTCATCAGCAGTGTGTGAAAATACCCATTTAGTCAAATCTTTGTTAAATTGGGGAATTTTTATTTTAAAATAATGCTTGCCAAGGTGGTAGATGAAAGTGGTGCTCTGCTATTTTTTTAAAGTCAATTTCTTTGACTGCTAGTGAGACTGACATATTTTTTAATAAGATGCCATGATGGTGAAGCAGCAGAATGACTGCCTCCCTCCTTCAAGACTAAGTCGAGGAACACACATAAACAACTGTGAGAAACCCATGGGTGAAGGGGCTGTGTTGAGCTGGTGTTGGAGGGATGCGGCTTTGACCTGAGGCAAGAGGCAGCAAGGCGAAGCTCTGGGGGGACACTAAGAAGAGAATTGTTGGAGTTCATCCCTTGCTGCTTCTTCATCCTTATCTTAGGACAGAGAAGTGCTTGATGATCTCTACCCTCAAAAGTAAGATCAGGGCAGAGTATAAGCAGCTGAGAGAAACGAGTGGGGATTGGCCAACTCAGGCATCCACACCCAAAAGGCTGGTTAAATGTTTATATAACTACAATATATAACATAACTACGATAAATATCAGTGAATTAAACTTACCTGATACAGCTGTGCAGATGAAGCATATGTAAAACGTAAAGACACAAAAATGAAGAAAAGGATAGAAAATAATGTATCAGTCAAACGTTAACCTAAAGAAACTGCTGCAACCTAATATCAGATGAAATAAGTTTAGAACAACAACAAAAAAATTATGCTTACAAAGGGGCACGGCACCATGGTAAAAAATCAATTTACCAAAAAGATACAGCAATTTTCAACATCTTTACAGCCAATAAAATAGCCTTAAATATTTTTTAAAAAATGGATAAGTTTGCAGAGTGTTTATAAATACTGTCATAGTGATAGCAACATACTTCTTTTGATTATTGATCGACTGAGCAGACATAAAAACACTAAGAATAGAGAAGATCTGAACATCACATTTTAAAACTTGATCTAATTGACATATAGAAGGTTCTGAGCAGAATACATCATATATATGATACATATTGATACATATATACATATCATACATATATGATGTGTGTATAGGAAAGAGATCTAATAGATCTATGTAGTCTTAACAAATAAGTTTAAAGTTAATATGAAAACAATAAATAGAAACAAAAACACAACAATTTAATATATTCCATGTGTTAATCTGTGGAAGCCAATAAAAGATATTTCAAGGGAAATGGTATAGTCATAAATACTCCAAATAGAGAAGCTAACTGCCATAATTACAGATAAAGTAGATATTATAGAGTATTATCAACAATCATATTCCATTATTTTTAAAACTTATATTTAAAAAATCTAAGCATAAAATTTTAGCTGATAAATCAATAAAGTTACTATACATCAACCAAGTGGCGTATATCCAAGATATGCAAGGCTGGTTTAATATTAGAAAAAAATATGAACATCTTATAGATACAGGACAGGCATTTTATATCATTAAATACTTATTCAAGATAAAAAAAAAAAAGACCTCTTAGTAAATAAGAGGAAATTCCTTTAACCTGATAGAAGTCTTATCTTTTTAAACAGATACTCTTCAAACATCATCTTAAATGAAGAAATGTCAGATGTTATTGCCCTTATAGTCAGGAATGAGGCAAAGAAGTCCACTATCCCCATTTCTATTCAAGATAATAAAATTCCATTTTGAACCTATTTGATCAGGAAACATTTATAAGTTTCATAATTCCATGTCAGGGAGATTATGGATGCACACAATCTCTTATACATTGATCATTGACTTGTAAATTGGTAAAACCACTCTGGAAAGTAGAAGGATGTTCCATCTCAAAGCTGAACATTCATGTACCTTCGAACCTAGGTATGCAGATAATGCCTTGCCCATGCACCATAGGAGAGATGCACAAGAATGTTCATAGCAGCACTGTTTACAATAGCAAGAACCTGGAAAAAACACAAATGCATATCAATAGGAGCAAAAAGAATGACCTATTGCAATAAAGCATGATATCCTTTATAGGAAGATAAAAACAACTAAAATAAAATTCTGTTTCTAGGAATACAAGCAAATGCAATGAAATAAAGCACTACATAAAAGGAAACAGGGAAATGACAAAGACAAGATTCAGGATGACAGTTTTTCAGGCGGTGGTGGGGAGGCAAGAGAACAGGATTGGAGGAACTATATGGTAACATGCAGGTTATTGTCAGGTCCTACCTTTGTTTTGTGTGGTGGGTTCATGGATGCTTATTATGTTATTAAAAATAATTATTGTAGCTAAATAACTGAAAACTTAGCATACGTGGGTCAATGATGAGGTATGTCATAAACTTATGATTAATCTAATTCTACATACCTGAAATTCAAGGAGAAAAATATAAGATTTTTAGCCAGAAAATGGTAAGGTAGCAAAAGGACACAGATAACTGGAGGGGCATTGAAAACAAACTTTACTTTTTTCATGTATTTGCCTAGTATTTACCCCACATAGAGCATCCAGGACATTGATGAACACAGGCATAAGTGCACTAACTTACCATCAGTGCTATAAGAAATAGCTAGGTTAATCTCTCCAACCCTTAGTTCTCAAGTAGTACATAAATATAGTATGTGAAACATTTTGGAAGGATAAATATCACAGAGACATTGAAAGGTGCTATAAACAATTATGCATTTGCCTATTCACTAATATATCCAACAAACATATTAAGCCAGAGCTCTGTATCCAGATATATTTGAGGCACTGACAATACAAAGGTGGAGGGGTACAGCCCATACTCCAGAGAGGCCCCATTATGCAAAGGAGACCACATGTTGACCAGTATAGTAAAGCCAAAAACCATAACTCCTGGGGTCAAAATATTTAAAATTAGAACGTTTTTCAGAAAATTCAGAGACAGACATCATCAATGTAGTTACAGTAGAGGGAACTATATTGGAACATAAAAGAAGGAATGACTACCTAGGATAATCAGGGAGGACTTCATGGTGGAAGTGACCATGGTTCTTTGGAATTATCTTATTAAATGACCTAAAGTGCACTATAAAGAGTAAATGGAGTTTGCCAACCAAATAAGAGAAGGCACAATATGTACAAAACCATGGGGGTATGATAGCATATGGTATATCCTGGGAGTTTTTAAACCCTGCTTTGCTAAAGCCTAGGTATTATGGGGGAAGTGAATAGTGAAAGTAAGTCATTTATGTTGGCCCTTTGGTCTGGCCCAGCCTACCACGTTATTTCAAAGTAGTATCCCCATTAGTAACATGAAGATAGACAGTATTATATACAGGCTTACTGTTAGCTTAGCCCCTGCTACTAAAATATTATTTTCCCCAGTTAACCTATTATTGATTGTCTAAATCACAGTTTGCCTTAGGAACTATAATAGTATGGTTGAAGTTTCTTACTCTTTTCCATGCTGACTTCTCAAGCTTTTCCATGTTTTTTAAAATACATTTTAGCTATTTGATAAATGAAAAATGGTTTCTCATTACAGCTTTAAATTTAGCTTCATCCAACAAAAGACTTTGTGTAAAAACAACTTTTGATGTCCTTCAAGCCAGCTCATATTTGAAAGCATGGGTGAGGGTAATCAAGTGAGGACCTCTAACAAACCTCTTCCCCTCACCTATGCAGTAACAAACCCGTGACTGCTGAAATACTCTCCGCAGGTCACGGGGAGCTGTACATCATTCACTGCCATGCCTCCATGACTGGAGGCTGCTCATTCACTCCCAAAGCTGACCTGAACTTGCCTAGCAACAGGATGTAGTTGCTAATGGTAACCATTGTGGGGAAATGTTTGTTCTTGGTGTTTGGGGTCTTTGTCTTTTCTTTCAGAAACACAACAGTTTGATAGACTTTATGAGTGGCAATGTCTCACCACTGAACCCATTCCATTCTTTTGCCTCCTTTGCACATACAAATTTAGAAATTTCCTCAGTAGGAGCACAGTTTACTTTTGAGGATTGGCCTCACGCTTGATTTGAATATCTAAACTATTCTTTCACCTAGACCAGAAATAGATGTAAGTCTTACCAAGTCTTATTGGAACTGACTACCCTCCCACGTGGGCCCCGCCTGTGAGTTCTCAGGTGTGGCCACATAAGCCATATGGAACCTGAACTGTAAACAAAATTTTTTTAAATAACAGTAATTCAGAAAGCAGGAAAATTCATTTGAAAATGTGCTGTAGAAGCATTTAAGTTATCAACATGTTGAAGTGAGGTTGAAAGATCTTCAGTTTGAAATGCTTTGCTTTAGAGCAAGGTTTCTCAACCTCAGCGCTCCACATTGTAGGCTGGATAATTCTTTGTTGTGGAGGACTGTCCTGGGCATTGGAGGATATTTAGCAGTATCTCTTGTAACTACGCACTAGAAGCAAGGAGCAGCCCATCTCCCAGTTGACACAACCAAAAATGTCTTCAGACATTCCCAAATGTTTGGGAATCCTTGGGAGCGAGAGTTTTAACCTCAGTTGAGAACTGCTAATTTAAAGTACTCAATTTAAAGACAGAATTTTTAGATGTAGAATTATTAGCCAAACAAGCAAAGCAGGCATAACTGATGGAAAGATGAATGAGAATTTAAAATTTGTCTTAGAAAATGGCTCAAAATACCAAAACTCAATTAAAGCTTCTATCGTGCTTATAGAGGACTAAAAACAAACACACAAACAAGCAAAAAAGGACTGTGTATGGAATACCAGTGCCTAGAATCATGTTGACAATTAAGAAAAAAATATTTAGACCAATTTATTTTCCACTAGTTCATGCATGTGGAATCAGTTTTTGTCCTTTGCCCAAGTCTTGTTTGTTACTCCAGCTATGATGAATTCAGATGATTATTACTGACTGGTCAGTAGGTTTCTGTATCCTGCTATACTTTAGGTTTCAGCCAGGAGTTTTATATAATTGACCATATGGGGAAACTGAGACACACTCAGAAATTAAAGTATGATGCTACCACGATTTCCTGATATGGATGATCATGTTATGGTTCTATAGGAGAATGCCTTGGTTTGTTGGAAACACACTAAACTATTAGGATGATGAGGGCTGCTTATCATGATCATGTGGGCAACTTACTCTCCAATCATTGAGGAAAAGTGTTCTTTATACTGTAATTGTAACTTCTCTGTAAGTTTGAGATTGTTTTGAGTGTTAAAAATATAAAAATTTCACTCTGTACATAGGCAAAATAAAAGGAGGAGGGAACTTCTGTAAATAACGTGGGTGTTGTCACTAAATAAACTTAGCCTTAACTGAGCACGAGCTGAGAAGCGTGAATACGCTATTCCCTCAGTAGGTTTCAATTTCCTACATTACTCTTACAGTGTGAACATCTTGACACATTTACATTTCACTGGCAATTTCAATAATTATCAAGGGTAATTTACTTTACTATATGCAAGTTTTTCTTTATACATTACTTTCAGAAGTTATTCTCATAATGAGATGCAACCAGGAAAGAATGAAGAAAACCAAAACTAAAATATGTCAGTGGAAGTTAAGGGAGGAGAGAGTCTTGAGAGGATGAGAGTGTATTAAATGCTAAGAGGGTTAAAGGCAGGCTGGGGCCTGTGCAGAGACAGCACAGCATTGGGGCAGCATTGGTCTGAAACCTGGGCTGGCTCATTCTTGGCCTACTTAGGGAAGGCTATCTGTAAAGGGGAGAAACTTCCAGTGGTCCCAGTATGTCTAGCCAGATCTCCTTTTATTAGGGGCTGCTAACCACCTCCATGGATGGTGAAGAGCTTGGTAAATGTGCCAGTAGAGTAGGAGTTTGGGATTAACATATACACAGTACTACATATAAAATAGATAATCAAGGACCTACTTTTTAGCTCAGGAAACTCAGTATTCTGTAATAACCTGTATGGGAAAAGAATCTGTAAAAGAATGAATATATGTATTTGTATAGCTGAATCACTTTGCTGTATACCTGAAACTAACACAACATTGTAAATCAGCTACACTCCAATATAAAATAAAAATTAAATTAAAAAAAAATGTACCAGCAGAGCCATCAGTGGAAGGCAAAAACCTTTTAGATTAGTATCTTTTAGATTAGTCACTAAAAGGGTATCAATGGATTTGGCCAGAACAATTCCAGTGGAGCAATGGCGGTGGGTTAAAGAGGTGAAAAGGCAGAGAACTTGCATGTAGATGGTTCTTTCAAGGCACCAGGTTGGAAAGGGGGAAAAGTGTAGATAACACCTGTGGAGGGGCATAAGATTGACAGAGGAATTTTGTTGTTTGTTTTTTATGCGATGAGAGAAGCTTAAGTGTGTTTAAATGTAGTGGGAGAAAAATCCACACAGAGCGAGTAGCTTTGCAGGTAAGTAGTTTGGGAGAGTCGAGGAAATGGAGGTCTTGATGAAGCTGAGGGGTGAATCCCTTTAAGAAGTAAGGGGTTAATAAGCTGAAAGGAGAGAAATGGGAGTTAATGGTTTCCAGGATGAAGCAGGTCTGACTGTGGAATTCTATTTCAAGTCAGAAGAAACGAACCATGGTATGGCCAAGAAAATGAGGGGCATGGAACTGAAAATATAAGGGATGGAGGGGGTCACCTACAAAGCCATTGCTTATAACTCCTAGGTGTGACTTCTATTCCTGAGGTAGTAAAGGAAAACCCATGACCATAATTCAACTTTCCCATGAGAATCCTCTGTATAGAGTTCCCACCACATTCTGCTCCCTTTCTGTGAAGCATTAGTTACCTCTTTGTTTATTTCAGACACAGTGCTTTGCTATGTTAGTTTTCCATGGCTCAGAAGAAGTCTCTAATTTGATGTAGCAGACGTTTCCTAAAGCTTGTTCAACACAACTTACAGGTTCTGACCATCACCACCACCATCAGGGGTCTACAGACCAGCTTCGGGAAGTCATTTAGTTCTGCAGAACAGTTTGGAAAGCTGTATTTCAAGACGTAATATAACCTAGTTCCCACAACTCTGGAAAGAATTAAATATTCATTTTCAAACAGCCACCCTTACTTTATATCTTACACTTTCACTTGTTTACGAAATTCCCGTTTAATTTTGGCGGGTGGAACCTTAGTCAAGTGCCTTGCAAAGCCCAGGGCATAACTTTTCAACCTGGTGAACCTTGGGAAGGGACTATTTTGAGGAAATTGCTTTCAAAATAGGATTTTTGGAATGCTGCTGACTCTGGTGTTTTAAAATGTGTACTTATGCCCTTTGGCAAAGAGCGCATAAGATGTCCATTTATTGATCTAAATAATAAATACGAGGAGTCAGTTTGCTTTGCATTAAATAAATGTGCCATTTCTGCTTAAATATGTATCTCAAATTCAAGCAGATAAATCAAACATGAAGGGAGAGTCAACTGAAAACAAACAACAATAAAAATGCCCAAAGTGGTTAAGGAGTAGATGACCTTTGATCTTTTCAAGATGACTAAACACCCACACTTTTATGATGAGACTCCATCCACACTCTCTTCAGTGAGGTTGGGTGTTGTGCCATCCTGTGGAGAAGTCTAATTGGACTTGCCTGGAATTAAATTTGTTCCTTGGGTCCTGACATTTATCAATACAGGATGTGCTCCCTGGAAAGCCGAAGTCAGCACTTCCAGACCCGGCAGCACTGAATAGTTCCACTTTCCTCCAGAGCACTTGTTCATTATGGCTGATGTACAAGGAGTGATGTTGTGGTGTGTGCACACACCACAAAGGTGACTGATGGAGGCTGGAAGGAGAATAGTCTGAAAAATCCAAGGGCTCATGGAGAAGAGAGGAATCGGTACCCCTATCTCCTGCAGGTGGGAGCCAGTCCCCTCCTCCCAGTGCTTATTGTGTTGTTTGTCTTATTTAAATTGCCGGCCCACTGGGTAGAGATTGTAGCTTCTTAATGTTCCATTCTGAGCCTGCTTCAGAGTTGGCATTCGATAAATGTTAAATAACAATAATAACACCGTATAGAGTCTCTAATTTCAGAAAGTGAGGTAGAAATGGCTGTTTTGAAGCTCCATATTAATGGCACTGGCTTTGGATGCCTTTTTCCTCTCCCAACACTGTCTGCCTCCTGCTGGCTGTTACGCATTGTACATTCCACAAAGCAGCCAGCTAACCACCCTAATCAGCTGCCACAAGGGTCAGGAAGCATCAGGCTCTCGGAGATGAGAAGCCACATGCCTGCATACATGCACACCAGCACGCAGGACAACGACAGAAAGCCACTGCCCTCAAAAGAGCAGCTCTGATCCATCAGCTTGACGCACACCATCCCCTCTGGCTCATGTGCCACCCACCTGAGTACAAAAGTGCACTGGAAGGTGTTGGAATGCAGAAATCGTGCATTCTTTTTTAGCCCTTTCCGGTCACCAACAACGACCAGCGAGCTAGCCAGGAGTTCAGCCTACTGATCAGCATTTCCTTGAAATGTTTGGGTTGAAATGGATTTTGAATGTCTTCTTTTTTTTTCTTTAAAGTTGGTCATTTTCTTTCATAAGAAAGATTTCTTATTCCAAGCGCCACTTGGCAACTGAAAGAGAGCAGTTTAGCTTCAAATGAAAATAGTTGCTGTCAATCAGAAACTAACTATAAGGCTAGTGGGCATTTTTTTTTAATTGAAGATATTAATAGATTTTCGTTAGATATAAGAAAGGGAAATGCTTATGTAGGAGGGAGGAAATGAAGGAGTCTGGGGAAGGGGCAGAGGAGGAAGGAAGGGAAGGGTAGGCTATGACTTATGTTCAGGGAGATGTATTCAGAGGGCAGGATGAGGGGGAAAAAGACTTTTTGTTGTTGTTGTTGTTGTTTTGTCTATTTTGCCAACTGTGCTTAAATTGACTTAGTGTTTGGAAGAACATAATTCATCCCAGAAGGTTTTCTAATGGGCAGAACACTATCTTTGTTTATGTTAAATATGGTAGAGATAGATAAATGTTCTCATTTATAGTTATAAAATTGACTCTTTACAATGGCAAATTTTAATTCCAGGAGCGTGGGGTGACCATTTCAGCAGTGTGGGCACTCCAGCAGGCTTTGCCTTAACTCAGAGGAGGCCTCAGGAGATGGGCATGGCACAGTCTCCCAGACTCTAGGACTGTATAATAATACTAAAAGCACTGAGTGCTTACTACATGCCAAGTACTGTTTTCTTGAAATGCTTTCCATGAAATGATTTCCTTAAATTCTCACAACAAATCAGTGAGAAGTAGAATTATTATTCTACCTATCTTACAGAGGAGAAAATTGAGACACACAGAGCTTAAGTAACTTACCCCAGGTCACACTGAGAAAGTCATGGTACCAGAATTTTAACTCAATCATTTCAGTTCCAGGAGTTGTGGTCTCAACCGAGCGTTCAACATTTAAAAAAAGATAGACACGTTACATACTTGGTGTAATTCTATTAGCTATACTGACTCCAGGGACATAACTAGAACATCATGGGGCTTTGCATTCCCTGCAAGATAAATCCCTAACTCTTTAGCAGGCACATCTCTGAACTCTGCATGTTCAAGATCCTTCGTGGTCCAGACACAGCCTCCATTTTTAGACTCAGCTTCAGCCACTCTTCACAAATGAGCTTCCAACCAAAAGCCATTTCAGCTTACTTGCAGCTGGGTTGTCGTTTTCCCCTGTGCCCCCTCATATCTGCAAATACGCATTCCTTGCTTCTGTTTCCCACAGTCCTCACTTTCTCTCTTCCTTATCTATCTGAGAGATTTGCCTTTCAAAACACAGCTAAGACTTTGCCTCCTTTGAGAAGGCATCTCTGAATTCTCCATCAGGTTTGACAATCCCACAAAACAGATACTCATGCTTTGGAGCACTTACCACATTGCCTTGTCATTATTCTTTCACATATTTTACTATGTCATTTGAATAAAACCATTCAGAGACAAATACCTTATTTATGCTTATGTATCTGGTGTCTTTAAAAGTACCTTGTGCATGAGAGTTATTCGATAACTATAGGTGAATGAATGTTAAATGAGCCTTTTCCTCAGGCTCCTTTTCACGCCTCAGGTCTCAAGCTAAATGTCAACCCCTCAAAGAGTTCTCTTCTGGGCTTCCCTGGTGGCTCAGTGGTTGAGAGTCCGCCTGCCGATGCAGGGGACACGGGTTCGTGCCCCGGTCCGGGAAGATCCCACATGCCACAAAAAAAAAAAAAAAAAAGAGCTCTCTTCTGACCATTCCCTCCATTTACCTTCTGAGGTAAATGAAAGATTGTTAAATTATTTGCCATTCCTTCCATGAAGAAGTAGATCTGAGCAGACTCATGACTGCTTAACCAATGTTACACAGCATAAATGATGCTTTTCTAGGTGTCCAGCTCAGTCTATCAGAACCGGCAGCTACTTCTTCCTGTCTCTTGGGATGTGCTTATAGATCCCAGTTGCCATTCTGTGAGGAAGCCAAAGCAGTACTATGAGGAGGCCCACTTAGAGAACAGCCAACAGCCAGTACTAAATTGCAATACATGCGAGCAAAGTCACCTCAGCTGCTATCATTTAGAGTAGGAATGAGCTGTCCCAGCTAAGCCCTGACCAAACTGCAATTGGTCAGCAAAATAAAAGGTTATTGTTCTAACCCACTCAGTGTGGGTTGTTTTTTTTGTGCATCAATACAGAACTGGAACATCCTCTAACACATCATCCTATTGATCTTTCCTTTTTATGATACGTCTCAATCTGCAAGGGTCATGTGTATCATTTCTTTCCTCCCAGTCACCACCCTCAGTTAAATGTGAACTCCATGTCTGTCCTATCCACTTCTACAAATGGTACCTGGTATAGAATGCATGCTTAGTAAATACTTTTTGAATAACTGAATGTTCTTCTTAGAGCTATGTTACAGAGTTGCCCCATAGATGAGAACAAGGACCTTTGGACATTTCAATTAAGTAATCTGTCTTATGTGGAAAGTTACAGCATTCTTTCTGTCTAAGATAACTGTATTTCAGGTTTCATGTTATAGGCAATGACAATTACTACCTTAGATTTACTTTATTAGGGTAAAATACACATTTCTTGTGCTAATAGATTTTCTTTTTAAATCTTAAACCAGATATGTTCTAGTAAGGAGAGGACGGGAGAACAGTGGGTGGCGATGTCATGGTAGAAAAGAATGGCTGTGTTTATAGGCAAAATAATTTACAAAAAAAACCCTGGAAGCTTAGATCTCATTTTCTCTTAGACAACCATTCTAAAGAATCCAGTGTTAATGTATAAGTTCTCTAAAATATGATTTTAAACAAATGACTCTAATAAGCTATGTTCTTTTTAAAATCCTGGCATGTTCTAATTTAGTCTTAAATAATTACACACAATCCTTCAAACTACAGATCATAAAACTTAAGATGAAAAACTCACTTTCACAGAGGTCATTTAAATAAAAGAACAAAAAGATGTAAAAGTTTTAAGGGTATTTTTCTCAGTAACTGGGCACTTTCTTATAATGATAAGAGGGGAATTTTGGTCTTGGTACACTCATTTCCAGCTCCATCAGCAAGTGGGGCCCTTTAAGTCCATGTGGGAAATAAAGTATCAAATGATCAGCAAGAAGCTGAACTTTACATTTACAAGCGCACTTTCTATTCCTATGGAAATTGCACATTCTGTGGAAATGTGCTTAGATTGTCATTGTCTAGTCAAATACAGTGAAGATGCAAGTTGAAGGAGCATAATTAAGGTTTAAAAAAAAAAAGATACAATGAGAATGGCTGTCTTTCATGAAGCCTGATAATCAGCACCTCGGATGCGTCTATGGGCACAGAATGGTCAGACACATTCTCCTGAACCACTGGTCCTCAATTATCATCATCTGTGGCTTGTTATGTAAGTGTATGCACTATTTCAGTATCCTTGCTTAGGTAATCTGGATGCTCAGTTGAATAGAAATTTTCTTTGAGTGGGCTCCTTCAAATCCCATTGCATAGGTCTATGTCTTTGATTTCATGCAGCTTGTCAAGTTATCAATAAAGTAAAAATATTGGTTTTTTTTGAGAGAGAGAGAGTTTTTTGGCAATACAGTCAGTAAATTCTAATGTTAGTTTTAAAGAAGACTTGTAAAAATACCAAATATGCTGTTATATTTTTGTGCATCCACAGAGATAAGAATAAGAGAAATGCACTGATAGAAGAATTAGCTTTGCACACCTAAATCTCCAAATGTCAGACCTCTCCTACAGAACAACATGAAATATAATTAAACTTGAAACCACAGTATTTATTATTTACTGAACATCTACTATGCTCAAAGCAATGGTATATGTTCTGTAGACGACATAGTGAAATGAACCTGTAGTCCTAATTAGCAAGTAGCTTTCAATGTCTGTTAATATCTCACCATTTAAGAAAATAAATATAATTTTATAAAAATGGATTCAAAGATGGTAAAAATGTGCCCGGAAACTGATGGGGAGTACGGTTACATCCTCAAATTCTACTTTCCTGTGCCCTACTATATTTGGATAAGCAGAAGTAGTTAGGTAGAAATCCATTGAGAAACATTAGGTATAGGCCTGTGAAAATAAACTCAAAGACTCAGAGATGGATTTATTTTCCTAATACTTTTTACTGGAATATTGCTGATGTCACCTACTGGCCAAGAATTTTAATGCAATTTTAATAATGTAAAACGGTTACTTCCAATTTATCGTCTGCCTGCCTTGCCTATAGGACATGTGACTGGCTCACTTATTGTTTTTTACTTTAAGCTATTTCATAAACTTAAGAGGCAGAACACATCCCAGAGGAGGAGGTAATATTCAAAAGAAGATATTCTGGATTTCAAAATTCATCTAGGCCATAAAGAGGACCAGGGAGATGCCTCAATCATATCTTCCTACTCCTCCCCAGTGTGTATTTTTTTTTTTTTTTTACTGCAGAAGTAAGTAACTGTCTATATTCTTTTATAAAAATGATTTGAAAGGTTTTTGCTTTCTTATTTATAGAATCAAGTTCACAAAATTAAATTTCAAGAGATTGGTAGGTTTGCAGTCATTGTGCTATGTTTCATCTCCTGTTCCTAGAATACAATTCTGATTATTTCAGAAACTCATTGACAGTAGGATATACATGCTCTGTGCACTTTTCACGTTTGTTTCAAGGGCAAATTTTCTTGCACACAAATGAGGACAATTGTCTTCAAAACCTCCTGGCAAAATGCAGATATACCTCAATAAAAACCTGTCTCACGTCATCACATTCAAATCCAAATGTGGAAAATGTTATTGTTATTGGAGCTAAGTGTAAAAGCATCAGGGGCGAAATGATAAAGAATCATGCAGGCAATGCCAGGGAATTTGGATGTTTTGAACCTTTCATGAATTTTAAGCAGGGGAATGGCATGATGATATTTTTAGTTAAAAAGATCACAAGAAGTAGTATGGAGAACGAATTGGAGGAAACAAGACTGGAGAGCAAGACATCATTTTCAATAATCTTATTAAGAAAGGAAAAGAGTCTGCATTGAGGTATAACAATAGGAATGGGAAAGAGAAATAGAGACAGAAAGGTTCAAGAAAGATATACAAAGTAGAATCCACAGGACTTGGTGAGTCACTAAGTGTTAGAGGAAGGGAGAGGGCATAGTTATTATTTTCATGGCTTCTGGCTTTGAGAGCTGGATAAGGATTTGTGCCATCTAACAGAATAAAAGGGCAAAGATAAAGAAATATCAGTTTGGAGGTGACGATGAGTTGGGGAATCTTGGAAGCATTCTCTCAACTAGATGCTTGAAATAGTTGTTTGAGATATCTAGGTCTGGAAATCAGGAAAGAAAGGTTCTGTAAGTTTTTGTATTGATTTTAAATAGCCCTTAGTTCCAAACCATAGCAGGGAAGTGTTAATTAGTATATATAGGACTTGTAAATCATTGGTGGTAAATATATCCTTGGCAGTTGATAAGGTCACACAGGCAGGGTAGGTAGAATGAGAAAAATAGAAGGCTGAGAATGAAACCATCATGTAAACAAGAGCAGGTAGAATGGAAATCTGCAGGGAATATGAAGGAACTAGGAAAATAATTTAGGAGGAAAGCTGTCCTAGAAGCCTAGCAGAGAAAATGTTTCAAGTATGACAATTATCAGTAGTATCAAATGTGACATGACAGAGAAATATGATTAATGCATGCACATATACAAATTTATTATTGGATACCTGATAATTAATAAAACTGTTTTCCATGGAGAAGTGTACCCTCTTCACTCTGTTTGGTCTCTAATACTCCATGTAAGACCCAACCCCAGGCATGAACACTCTCCTCCTCCTGCTTGGGTTCTACCTCCCCATGACAACTCATCACCCTAGCAAATTTTCCCCCATGTCACCCTGCTTCGGCTCTGATACCCCACACTGCACTGCCTTCCTAGGACAACATCCTCCTCACCTTGATCAAATTCCAGTACTGCACTCTGGTCCCTCACAACTGCTCCCTGCCCCAGGCAAGGAAGCCCAACGTGCTTTGCCCCACTTTGATGCCTTTAGGAATTAATTGCTCATGAAGGGAAGGGAAGGAAAAAGGAAGAGAAAAAACAAATTTATATAATTGAAATATGCCTATGATAAAAATCAACTGGCCACACACTCCAATATGCAGCACCTGCTTCTCTTTTATGGAAAGCTCTGGATCCATCCAGATGTAGCAAGTGTGATACACCAGTTTGGCCAGCCAAGAACTTCAAAATATGTTAGATTTGTCAATGGGAGCGTGTTCATGGCCTTGGTTAGAACAATTTTACTGTCTGTCTTTATCCGCATTTTAAATGTTTCAGATTCCACTTTTGGCCTTTATTTCTTCTCTGTTATATATATTTTCTGTATATCTTTTACAAACTGTTCTGTAAATTGATAGCTAAAATTTTCCAGTTGTAATCTTTCATAATTGCCAGATCCTTATTTCCAAATACTTTTTATAATCCCCATTAAATTCTCCACAGGTGACCAAGAATGTCCAAAATTTAACTACTGTCTTTCCCCTAAAACCTGACTAATCCTACCATTTGCTTTTTCATGAATGGTATCTCTCTTCTCCTGGCCATCCAAGTTAAATCTTGTGCCACTCCATCCTCTTTCCTCTCCTTGATTCCTCAAACCCAGTGTCTAAGACCTGTTGTTTCTACTTCCTAAATAAATCTCAAACATACCCTCTCCTTTCCATTTTCACTATTACTGCTTAATTAAATGCTGTGCTTCACATCTCTGATCCACATTCAGAATCAAGGAACTCATTCCTTCCAGTAGCTAGGATGTTGCCTGTTGATGGCTCACAGCTGAATCTCTTCCAACCAGGAATTTTCCTCAGTCAAAGGGAGCTAGCTGCCTTACCTGAAGTTACCTCCCCTTCCCAGGGGCAACTCCCATCCATTGACTACTGGTTTGTGCAGAGGTACAAAGACCTTGGCCCTCTTTTCACGATCTGGGACAACTACGAATAGCCATCCCAGTGCCTCACTTCCCCCATGGGATGAACCAAGGATTTGTTATAATTCCATTGCTGTTCAATGTCTCCCAATCCTGATTCCTTCATGGCCTCACAGGTGTTGCCAAAAGCACACCCAAACTTTCTACGTGTAACTCTTCATGTCACAGTTTGTTTGCTGGGAAACCTGACTGAAGACATAAAGATAGTTGATGCCAAGAGTAGACCAAGGAAACAGAATTTGCAAACTAGATTACCTACCAGTCCACTGGCAAGTCTGATGGTAGTTAGTCTGTTCATCTCTGACCTCCTGTACTGAATCAATTGTTAAGACTTTCCCCAATGGTAAACTCAAATTGTATAGTTGTGGAACGGAATGCACTAGAAAATGCAACGTCTCAAGTATGTGAGAGATTAAGTAATCATAAGGACAATGGAATTGGGTAGCTGTTGCTGGTGCCATTTATTCATTGGAGAAAATAAAGCTTGGGGAGGGATTAGTCACCAATCTAAGATAAAGTGTTAAAATCAGAGGGTCTCCTTGGCAGTTGATAAAGGAACCCTTGTATCTCTTGTAGCTTAAAGGCAGATAATCTTTGGATCAGGTTAGGATCAGTCACAAATATAGTGGTGCTTCAGGGAAAGTTGAATTCCCAGCCATTGCAAGTCTGCTATGCAGGTATTAAGGCACTGGTTGGGAAGCAGTGGGACCTTGAGATTTGGGATAGGAATATCTAATCAATGCACTTAAATCTTTAATCCCAATCCCCCTGAACACTTTGAGGCTGCGAGGTGGCCCACTCCTTCCCCCTAAAGGCTAGCATTCTCCTTCTTTTCCTTGAAAATGATGCAGAGACATCTGTCTTTAATGAAAACATGTACACACACCCCCAACCCAGGATCTATCTCAACCACATCTCCTTGCCACCAAACCAATAACTAGAGTTAAGTCCCAACAATACTTAGCCAGGGGAGCATTAGGCTGGCTAAGGTAAGAAATCTGTAGAAGTTTCAGGATCTAAGCAACATGTATCAACACAAGGTAAGAAAGCATATAATGGGATTGAATCCTGAGATTGCTATATCAAGAAGGGCAGAATATAAAATTGGGTAAAAGAATTCATCAACAGTGAAGCACTCTTCCATTGTGTAGAATTTAACACCACCATGGAAGCATGGAAGAGGCACTACGCAGCCAAGGAGTCAAAAGAATGGCTTGACCAGTTGATGTCAGCCAGACTCTATTAGCCACTCCAGTGCTAACAAATTGGATGCATGAAGGGAGTTACCACGGGCCAGCCAGCATGAGCTCCCACTCACCAAGGATGACTTAGCTATTGTACCTGCCAAAAGTCTAACATGCCAACAACAGAATCTGACAGTGATATCCCAATATGGCACCATCCATTGAGGAGGCCAACCAGCCACTTGTTAGAAAGTTCATTATATTACACCCCTTTTACTCTGGAAGAGGCAGTGATACATATTGAATGGAACTGACACATATTCCAGGTATGAGTTTGCATTTCCTACCCACAAGTCTTAGCTAACACCACACCAGTAAAAATGCCTAACCTCACAGAGCTCACATCATAGCAGTATAGGAAGGAAAGTGTTAGTGACTGGTCTGTAATTCATCCTTCTTACCCTAGGGACAAATTGGGAAGGGAGAAAAAAGGAAGGAGGGGTGCAGGAGGGAAAAGAAAAGGGTGATAGGGTCAAGTTTTTTGCAAATATGCTAATCAGGTTTTCTAATGGTATTTACTAATGGAAAATCTTTATTTTGGGTATATGGTAAGCAGCACGTACCTGGCATGTCTAGGTTTGCTGATGGTATGGTAAGTCAGAAATCTATGGATTTATGAAGAATGTCCTTCTGTAAAATATTGGTGCCAGCAGTTAATTATTAGATCCTAAAAGGGAAAAGTTTAATGAACAAAACAGCCCTCTTGTCTACATCAGAGGTCAGCAAACAACAGGCCCTGGGCCAAATTCTGCCATGCCCACTCTCTTCCACACCTCTCTACTGCTGTAGAACTGAGTCGTTGCTGTAGAGACTGTCTGGCCTGCAAACTGAAATGCTTACTATTTGACCTTTTACAGAAAAAGTTTGCTCATCCCTGGTATAGGCAATGCCTCTTAAGCATCACTTAGAAATCTCATATCCTGAATACATGCCATGGCTCATCCTAATGTAGCAAGAAAGAATAAGAGCCAAGATGGTATAATTCCTGTAAACCAAAGGAAAGTGTTTCTAGATGGAGAGAGCTTTGTTGGCTAAGATTTCTTCATATTAACAGAGCTCTAAATCAGACCCTACCATGATTTAATCTAGGTAAAAGTCCCCCTTGATCCCTCAGTCAGAAGGTAATGGGGATCAGGCAAATCAGGAGAACTTCTCTCTTGCCTCTTTACCGTTCCCTGACTGAAGTGGACAAGTGGTGCTCTCCTCACTGACGCAGAGTAATATTGCAGTATTCTAATACTGAACAATGTTTGGCATGCACTGCTGAGTCCCTCAACGTCTTCTATTGCTCCTGATACAGTGATTCATTTTCTAATGTCCTTGGTAGTTAGGCTGGCATTCTGCAGTGGAGGTTTTCCAAATTCCCTTTAAAAGAAATGTCCCAGTTTAGATGAGATCTTGTTGAAGTTAAAGTTGGAACAACTCTAATTAAAACAGAGGGCTATGGGGCCTAGAACACCCTCCATTCCTTCTCTGCAGTGGTCCTTCCTGCAGTGATCCCGGAATGAGTTTCTTGGAATCTCTAGAGCTCAGGAGATCAGATTGAAACATCACTTAAACAGGTGACATTAAGTTTCCTTTCAACACTAATTTATTACAACTTTTAAGTCTTGTATCTTGGGCTCAAGGGATTCTTTTCCCTGCTTTATCAACTCCTCTATGCTCTTTGAGAGATATACATATTACATGTTCAAGTGTGTCAAGTGTTTCATCATGTTTCAAAATCCTGGCTGTCCACTATGTAAGACAGAAGTTTCCTTGTTCCTCTCCTTTTTAATCTTAGCCCACACAGGAAGAAACTTCTGCTAACAGTCTAGCCCTTACAGGCTCCTTCCCATAGTAGGAGGAACTAGTCTGACTGGTCACAGTCCAGGGTATTCTCTGAACCATATTTCACCAGTGCTTATGGTCCCCACTTTAAAGGCCAGTAGGAGAGCTTGCCTGCTCTTTTACCTCCTATGCCCAGGTACCTACGGCCGCTGCCTGTCCTCCTGAGTCTGCATGCCCAGACAGGGCCCAGGGTTTGCCTTGTGGAGATCTGTGGTCCATATTATTGCATATTCCAATATTAAATGGACACTTAGATTCAAAATAATAAGGGCAAGGGCTCATAATAACCTTAGGATTATGCTTCCTGGTCCAGCAAAATGTAACAAAAGCACAAGGAGTTACAAAGCATTCACCTGCTTATTAATAAAAATTTTGAAACCCTAATGGTCAGAGCTCTAGAAGGGAGGAGAGATGAAAGGCATCCTCAAATCTTATATCATTACCAGCATTTATGACCTAAGGGGCTTAGGGGAAGCAAGACCCTTAAAACCATTGCGGTAATAGGTGTCTGCAGGTACTGAAATGTACTTAGTAGGTATAACTTGTGATAGTTAGATATCAAAGCATCCATGGCTGTGTCTCTGGATACTGGGCTACTGATGTGCTTAGCAAAAAAAGAAAAAAAAGGCAGTCATTTTAGGAGTAGGGGACCAAGCCTGTTTGCCAGAATCACAAGCAAAGATATAGGATTGGGTCTTGGGCAGAGAGAGATGTCTTTCCTGGGAATAGGAAATCAGAGGAAGATGAAGTTTCTCTTCTCTGGAATGCGCTGCAAACAGATACTTTTCATAAACATGGCTGTAAGACGCAACAACCAAAGTAGTTTTCTCAACTCCCAGGCACATTAGAATCACATAGGGAGTTTTAAAAAATATATGTCTGATTCCTAAGCCCTACAACAGACCAATTGATAACAAAATCTCTAACGGAAGGCGTCCAAACATCTGTAGTTTTCAAAGTTTCCCAGATGACTCTAATGTCCAGCCAGGTTTGTGAATCACTAGGCAGTGTAAATACTGCATAAATGCAGAGGGAAAGATTTTTGTTGCACTGAATGTTGTAAGGCAGAAATCTAACAGGGTTTGCTGTTTGTTTTTATTCTCATTCATTATATCTTTCAGCCAGGGCTTAGGGACTGCTAGGAGGAAAGATCTGCTTTGGTTGCGCCAGGAAACGAAGGAAATAGATTTCTGTGCTGATGGAAAGGTGAAGGTTTAAACCTAAAAAGCAGAGGAGAAGCAAGGTTTTGGAGAGAGGGGCTCATAGTAAAGATCTCATTTGGGTTTTGAAGAACTGTAAGTTGTATTGAAGGTTAAAATGACACAGGAGGGGATAACAAGAATTTCGTTAACCTTCATATTTATTTAGATTCCCCTTATGACTAGCATTTACTGAAGGTGTGCTAATGAGATAAAGAATATCCCCAAACTCTGCCCCTTCCTCCCTTTGTTCACTTCGCACAGTTCAGGGTACCACCAGGAAAAGTCAATTTTTAAATTTCAAGTCCAGCCAAATCATTAAAATAACTAGGGTGGCTTAGTGGCTTCATAAAAATTAAATCAGGCACACATTTTGAGTAAGCTCATTATGGAAATAAGGAATCCACAGAGCCATTTTAAAGTTGATGCTCTATCCAAAATCTTGCTATTATCTTATACGTGTCTGTCTATATGTGCTGGAATGTCCAGTACGTGGTTATATAAAAATGCCTGATGGCAGTCCCTCTGCTTTCCCCAATAGATATTTTGATTTATACTGCTTCCAGCTTTATTCGACTTCCACTGATTAGTTTGCATTTACATTTTCATAGCATATCCAGCTGCTCGGCATTCATGATTTACATTCATCCAATGTAATTAAAGTATTTGTTGTGGGTTTATAAGCTTTTTAATGGTCTATATTTCTGCATTTTGTGTCTCTCCTTTTCCAAATTTATTTTATTCATCAAGCTGTGTCCTAAAAAGCAGTAGAAACAATTACCTCTAAAGTATGTTGGTATACAGCATGAATAACACTCACACTGGATTTAAAACTACCCTCTCTCGAATTACCAATTCGGTGCTGAAAATAAATGTCTCTCTCTCCAGATATTAGAATCTAACTATGCACAATAAACCATGTTAAATAATATCAAGGGTCCAGCCTAAACCAACAAAGACTCAAACATCCCCATAGAAAGCTGAACTGTTCCAGCTCACATCTGCTTTTTGGGGCCAAGGTTATTTTCAGAGGTCGCTGGCACCGTTGAGAACCTGTCCAGGCTTGACATGATAGAGTTGAAATGCACGCTAAGGAGGAGGTAGCCTGTTTCTCTTGCCTGCTACTCTGCACAAACCAATTTGGTAAATACTTTCATTTCAGTCCCCTGTAATTAATAGGTAATTAGCTGTGGCTCTGGGAAGGAACAGCAAAATGACAGCTAAACCATTTAGACTTTTACTACAAACGAAATCGCCCAGTGCAGTCAGTACTTCAATATGATTGAAGCTGAAATAATCTCTAGGATTTAAATTCCCATTGACCTCTAGATCAGTCCTGACTTCTAACCTCTAAGTCTCTTTTGGCATTAATCCCACCCCATATTTGCTTTCATCTTTGGATAAGCGCCTGTAAAACCCTAGAATCAGCTAACCTTATCTTCTAAACATAATTCTTTCAGCCACCTCTCAGCCTTTTTCCAGGCCTATATACATTTCACCAGTTTACCATCTTATTAGATGCTAAACCACACTCTTCATCTGTTTCAAGTGACAGGTCAAAGCTAACATTTTTTTAAAACTCTGCCCAATTAATATCGAGAATTTACTCTTCTGAGTCATTATACATTTTTAACACATTGAAACAATTATTTTACCCTTGTGTCTGTTTATCTCTTTACTATTCCTCTGTGCAGTTTTGATTATCTCATCTCTCCTGTTTGGTTGAAAATAGAGGGTAAGAAATTGCTCTTAGTTTTAATTGGTGCTGAAAAGAACAGATTTGATTTAAAAAAAAATAGGTTTGGTTGGGAGAAGAGGGAGGAGAAATTTGGTAATAGTAAAATGGAACTTTATCCCAAATGATTTATCTTTTGAAAGAATAGAAAACATGTAATGAAATAGTTATAAATATGTCTAATATGCTAATTAGAATGGCAATATTCATTGTCCACAATCTTAGGCATGCTGGTTTATATTAAAATAAATTTTAAAATAGCTGTGGAAAAACAGAAATATAGATCAATGGAACCGGATAGAAAGCCCAGAGATAAACCCACGCACATATGGTCACCTTATCTTTGATAAAGGAGGCAAGAATATACAATGGAGAAAAGACAGCCTCTTCAATAAGTGGCGCTGGGAAAACTGGACAGCTACATGTAAAAGTATGAAATTAGAACACTCCCTAACACCATACACAAAAATAAACTCAGAATGGATTAAAGACCTAAATGTAAGGCCAGACACTATCAAACTCTTAGAGGAAAACACAGGCAGAACACTCTATGACATAAATCACAGCAAGATCCTTTTTGACCCATCTCCTAGAGAAATGGAAATAAAAACAAAAATAAACAAATGGGACCTAATGAAACTTAAAAGCTTTTGCACAGCAAAGGAAAACATAAACAAGAC
>NC_041224.1:109153527-109154220 GCF_002837175.3 Physeter macrocephalus | reverse complement strand
ATGGAGAACAGTATGGAGGTTCCTTAAAAAACTAAAAATAGAACTACCGTACGACCGAGCAATCCCACTACTGGGCATATACCCTGAGAAAAACCATATTTCAAAAAGAGTCATGTACCACAGTGTTCATTGCAGCACTATTTACAATAGCCAGGTCATGGAAGCAACCTAAGTGTCCATCGACAGATGAATGGATAAACAAGATGTGGCACATATATACAATGGACTATTACTCAGCCATAAAAAGAAATGAAACTGAGTTATTTGTAATGAGGTGGATAGACCTGGAGTCTGTCATACAGAGTGAAGTAAGTCAGAAGGAGAAAAACAAATACCGTATGCTAACACATATATATGGAATCTAAGAAAAAAAAATGTCATGAAGAGATTAGTGGTAGGACGGGAATAAAACACAGACCTACTAGAGCATGGACTTGAGGACATGGGGAGGGGGAAGGGTAAGCTGTGACGAAGTGAGAGAGTGGCAGGGACATATATACACTACCAAATGTAAAATAGAGAGCTAGTGGGAAGCTGCCGCATAGCACAGGGAGATCACCTCTGTGCTTTGTGACCACCGAGAGGGGTGGGATAGGGAGGGTGGGAGGGAGGGAGACACAAGAGGGAAGAGATATGGGAACATATGTATATGTATAACTGATTCACTTTGTTGTAAAGCAGAAACTAACACAC
>NC_041224.1:109066953-109153205 GCF_002837175.3 Physeter macrocephalus | reverse complement strand
GGAGGGAGATGCAAGGGGGAGGAGATATGGGGATATATGTATATGTATAGCTGGTTCACTTTGTTATAAAGCAGAAACTAACACACCATTGTAAAGCAATTATAATCCAATAAAAATGTTAAAAAAAATAGTTGTGAAACATGCTCAGTGCTACATTTCAATGTAGACTTTTATTGACTAGCCTACTGAGATTCTGGTGTAATTACTTTTTAGATTTTATGGCTATTCCATGATTTTTAACTCAGATTCCACCTCTGAATATTTAGACCAAAGCAGCTAAAAGATTATGCTCTCTTTTTAAGAAATATCTACGATAAGCGTTTTAAAAACTTATTTTGAAATAATTTCAGACTGATAGAAAAGTTGTAAGAATACTGTATTTTTTTCTGACTGTTCTTGTAACAAAAAACCACAAATTTAGTCTCAGGGTAAAACCCAAGGTGTCAGCAGGGCTGCATTCCTTCTGGAAGACCTAAGGGAGAATCTGTTTTCTTGCCTTTTCCACATTCTAGAAGCCACCTGCATTACTTGGCTCATGGCCCCCTCCTACATCTTCAAAGCCTGCAGTGTATCATCTTCAAATGTCTCTCTAACTCTCACTGTCCTCTGACATCCCTCTTTCACTTCTAAGGATGTGTGAGATTATATTGGGCCTACCTGGAGAGTTCAGGATAATCTTCCTATCTCAAGATCCTTAACTTATTCACATCTACAGTGTCCCTTTTGCCATGTTAGTTAACATAACCACATGTCAGGGTTAAGACGTGGACATTTTTGGGGAGGAGGGAGCATTATTCTGCTGCCACAAATAGAATAAAGAATTCTTGTGTATTCTTTATCTGGAGTCCCCAGATGTTAACATTTTACCACATTCACTCTCTATATTTCTCTTCCTTTCTCTCTCTCTCCATATACATATTATTTCTTTCTGCACCTTTTGAGAGCATATTGCAGACATGATGTCTCTTTACCCCTATATACTCAGTGTATATTTCCTAAAAACAAGCTTATTCTCTTATATAATCACCATAAAACTTATCCAGATCAGAAAATTAACATTTGTAAAATGCTTTTAGTTAATCTACAGGTCTGTTTCAGATTTTGCCAATTGTCACAATAATGTCCTTTACACTAAAAGAAAATCTCAGATCATAGGCTCAGATCATTTGCTATCTGTCATGTCTCTTTAAGGCTCCTTTGATCTGAAACAGTTCCTCATTCTTTCTTTAATGATGTGGATAATTTTTAAGAGTACAGGTCAGCTATTTTGGAAAATGTCTCTTAATTTGGGTTTGTTTGATGTTTTCTCATGATTAGATTCAGGTTATGCATTTTTGGCAGAAATATCAGGGAGGTGAAATTTTGTTCTTTTCAGTGCATCCTATCAGGAGACACCAGAAACTTGCTGGATCTAAATTCAGTCTCCTTTTAATAATAACAAGGTCTAACATTTAGGAATTCTTGCTCTGTGTCTGGATCTGAGCTAAACATGCTACATACATGATCTAATTTAATTTACCATATTTGTTTTCACTATAACTGAATGGGGATTCACAAAACTGGTGAGATAAAGATCTGGAATTTGAACTCCTTGTCTTTTTCATTCCAAATGCCATGCTCTTTCAACTTTACTTATAAAAAAGGGAATTATTAAGTTTTCATACTTAAGATTGACCAAGACAGCCTTGATGTTCTCCTCAGTTCAACTAAATTTCAGATAGGTTCTTCCTGACTTTAGGCTCCACCTCCCTTTTCTTCCAGCATTTATTTTAGAAAACTTGAATTGTGAATTCTTTTTCTGACCCTTTGAGATGTAAATCTTGTCCCAGCCTCTTGCCAGTTTTACAGTCCAGAAATGTCTTTCTCAAGGACCTGGGAGCCATCCCTTTGAAATGTAGTCAAGAAAGATAGTGCCCCCTCCCAGTCTCTGTGGGAGGGTAGGAGCCTAACTTCAATAAGTGCCAGTTAGCAAACACTTTGAACAACCTCCCTGCCAGTTCCCTCCAGTACTTTTCCACTAACTCACCCTCGCACTTAAAAACTCCTTCCGCCTTTTGTCAGTGGAGTTGAGTTCAGTCTGTCTCCCCTGTAGCATTAATCTCTCTCTCTCCTGTTGCAACAGTCGTGAATAAAGTCATCTTATTCAGGGCAATATTTCTTTTACAAGTTTATATGAAAAAAAATCATTTTAATTGATGTCAAGTTTTCCCCCAACAAGTAAAAAGTAATTAAGCAATGACGAGTATAGCAGTTTTAATTATTATTTTTTAATGACTCCTGAATCACATACTATGATGTGGTAGCTCTCACTTTGACACAGCTATGGTCTTGTTTTAAACAGAAAAGTATACCTTCCTGTTTTGTCATTGAAATAAACACCTAACATTGCCTGCTACCCATTTTCTAGGGACAGCTATGCACATGGGCTAATGGGCGCTGCCAAGTTCATGCCAGCAATATCTCCTTGCTTTATCCCTAAAATATTACTCTCTTAGATTAAAGAGTTGGGTTTCCATCCTTTGCAAAGAAAGGAGTTCTACTAATATTCTCATTACTTAAAATGTATTTCTACCCCTGCCTTAGGATGTAAGCCCTTTGTTTGGAGGTACATGTAAGAGTATTTTTAGCCCTCCAGAATCTTTAGGGCAGATGTCGTGATTTAGATCCCTGCATCCTCACTTTTTTTGGCTCTATGTGTGGAGGTTAGGGAGAAGGAAAGGGTGTGCATTTTGCTGACAGTGATTTTGGTATCCCAGGAGGAAGTGCCAGCTGAATATATTCATTACTAATCCTCAGATTCTAATTCCATAATTGCCTTGTTTTGTGTTTGGCTTTTTGTTTTGTCTTCCATGTACCCAGTTTCCCGTTACTGTTTCATAAGTGAAATATCTCTACTTATCACTCTGAGACTATTTATACTTTCTCTAAAGTTTTTCCTACACCTTGAATCAGCTGTTTTATCCCAGTTTCTTTAGTACGGCTGTCTCATACCTGGTAGAGGTATTCTTCAACTAACTGGTGAAACCTGGCTCCCTATTTATATTTGAAAGTGAGGTACTCAAAAGCTAATGGGAAGCTCTGTGCTGGTCCCTAGAGCTTTCTCCCAACTGAACTTGACCATTTCATTGGAGGACTTCTTAACAGCATTATCTTCAATTTCATTTAATGAATGAGGGATCCTATAACATTTCACCTATGGGTATAAGCCTGGGAGCAGGACTGTGGATGACGAGGGTAAGATTGTGTGTAGGGAGCTAGGAAGCTCATGATTCAATATGCAGACTGATCTGATCCCTGTTTTCAGTCCTCATTTCACCTGCCCTACAGTATGTTTGATGTGCTAAGTCCACGGCTTCTCTGGTTCTATTTTTTCCGGCTTTTTCTGGTTCCATTTTGCCTTTTGAGTGTGTGTGTGTGTGTGTGTGTGTGTGTGTTTCCTAGGGGAGAAAAGGGGAAAGGGCTAGTCACCTGCTTGCAAGTAGTGGAGAAGAGAAAAGGGGGGATCCTTATACATACTTTTAGCCGTTCTCTCCTCCCTAGTGTTCTCAACTTTGGAATTTTTCTGGAGTTCTGCAGCATTCACTGGCTTGCTCTTGTTGGTTTCTACTTACACAGATACCTTGTCTCTTCTTGCATTTCTTTTCGTCCTTGTTGATTATTATTTTTTAGAAGTACTTTACACTCCTTTTAATGGATTTTTGGGAGAGTACAGAAATAAATGCAAGAGTTCAGTCCACCATTCTTTAACTGTTGGTATTTTTCATTTTTAAATTTAGATTTCCCTGCTTTAATGTCTACTTCTTTATAGCATCTCTTTTCTAACTAGATTTAGCCTCTGGAAAACAGGTATACTGTCCTAAATGCTTTTGTATATGGTATATATGTATGCCATCTATGTATATGTGTCTGGTATCTGCTGTGGGTTTATAATAATAGAATCAGTGCTTACATATGCCAGGCACTGAGATAAACCCTTCACGTGGATTAACTCATTTATGCATCATGACACTCTTGTGTCCCAGATATTATTATTGTTTCTGATTTATAGGTGAGATGCTTAAAGGTCAAATAACTTGCCAAAGATCACATAGCTACGAAGCTGTAGAGCTGATTCAAATGCAGTTGGCTCAAGGCTGTGCCCTCAGACACTATACTATATAGCCTCAGTTATGTAGCTTGTATGTATGTATGTGTGTATACTTCATACAAGTGTGCTATCTGCTGTATTTTTCCCTTTTATTTGTATAGTTATTGCAGTAACTGGGAACAGTGTTTGCCTGAGAACAGACACTTGTCTCATTAGAGGACTGACGTTGCTGACACTGTACTGTGCCTTCTTATCCGCCCCAGCAGTGTGCTTTGTCTATAGGAAAATCTCAGTAAATATTCATTATTTCACTTTATTCTGATACCCATACACAGGTAATTTTATTGGTAATTTGGACTTTATAAAAGTTCGTCAATATGCAAATATTCTTGCATCTAAAATGTAAGCAGTTTTTATGGGGGGTAGGGGAGATGGTACACACAGAGCTGATGTTTACACAGGAGTTGTTTACTTCCGGATTGAAATGAAGAATCTATTATACAACCCAATTGTTCTATTCCTGTAACCACTTCGCATTTAGATGTACTCTGTTTAGAGTCCACTGTACATGATTTAAGTGATTGAGGTTTAGCTGGGCCCTGGACTGTGTCTGATAGAGAAAGAAAGACAAATACAACCACCTTTTTAAAAGAGAGAGTTAAATTTCTGGATGTGTTATGTGAATGAAAATTGTTGTGGCTTCCTTTCCATGAAAGACAGAACCCTAAGTGGTTGGCTCAAAAAGGTGTGTATGCATACACCCTCCCCCGTCCCCTCCAAACACATCACACACACACACACACACACACACACACACACACACACACACACACACACGACTTTGTTTTCAGGTTCAAGGTCATAGTGATGCCTGTTTTTCCGCTTGAAGAATGATAAGGATGAGAATAAATTCCTTTTCATTATTGGGTCATGTCTTACACTCCTGATATTCTTCCTCCTTTACCTTGCTAGGAGAGAGCCACTGTTTTTAAATAAGAAAGCAGTGAGATTCTTAACTGTACATTTTGACAAGAGACTCAATTAGTATTAGATTGTTCAATGACTGATGATTTGCATTCACTTCAAAATAGCCCGGAGCCACGAACTTCTTTCACAAAGCATACCTGAGGGCTGGCAGTAGGCAATGGCTTTGCCATCATTACTGATCTTTCTATAACTCTAAATTGAAATTGTACTTTTTATCCTATTTCCCAGCCACCCTGCTCAAAAAAAAAAAAAAAGTTTTCCCATAAGTGATTTGGAACTATCTATAGACATTCTTATTACAAGAGAGGATTAGAAAAATGAGAACCAGTGACCTTCTGGGTAACGTGTACAAACACAGACTTAATTTACTTTTTATCTGGACGTTGAGGGTATGTTTGTGCATGTGTGTTGTATGTCTGTTTTTCTTCACAGATGGTTTGTTATAATTAGATGATATAAAGCAAACATAGAACAGATTCTCCCTAAATCCAGGAGGTGATTTCCAGTATTTCATAGCAGTATTCAGAATAAGTGGTCATGGGCATATTTAAATCTTGCTTCTGTCTTATTCTCTTTCTTGCCGTCTCTCAGCGATATATGCAACTGTTCTCCTTTCCCTATTTTCTCAGTGCATTGGTATTATCTCTTCTATGTCCCTCTTGGTTCTTTTTTTCTTCTGGTATATAATTAAATTTCATGAAATAAATATGGATTCATCTTGCTGAATGTTAATATGTTGAACTCTGCTATAAGCTCAGGCCATTTGGGGAATGTTGTAAAAGTCTTTTGGAATTTTCCCAGAACTAATAGGATTCTGAAAAGAAAACTCCATCAATTTACTTCCCAAGTTTGTTCATTGTTGGTTTCTTGATGAAAGAAAGTGACCTTTTTTTGATGAACTTGACATTGATTAGACTCAGAGTTGAGGGGCCTGCCCAGAAACTCAGGGGCCATATGACAAGTAGATGTGAAGCAAGAATTTAGTTTTCATTTTCAGAATCCACTGCAAAGTTTTTTTCTGCAAGGTTCAACTTCACCTTCTTGTCCTTTCCTACCTCAACACCTGTGAGATTTGTGGCACTAGAAAGCACTGTACTTTAAAAACAACAATGTCATTTACATAATTTCCTTTCCCACTTAGGAAGTTTTCTCTTCCCTCTCAGTGAAATTTGCATCTCAATCTCTCTTCCTTGTAAGAGCCTCCAAAAACCCTTAAGTCACAGTATTTTTGAAAACATGAAAGTTATGATTTGACTTTCCCATTGCCTGTTTATCCATTGGATTAGTGATTTTCATTAACCTCGGGAATTTAAGGAGGCAAAGCTCCTGACTGAGAATAGATCTTTATCGTGAAATCAAATTATCAGATGAAATTTTAATTAGGATTTGCACTGCTGATCAAAGGAACAGCAAAGGGATTATGTGGCAAAAAAGGAAACTCAGAAGCTACCCAATGCCAATGGATGGATTTTCTCCATGAAGCTTTTATACATACCAAAGCAAGTTTTTGGATACATGGTCCATTAAAAAATGAGAAATATCAATCTGTTATTTTTAAGTGAGCCTACTTTATTATTCAAAAATCATTCTAAAGAGAATAATGAAAGTTATTCAAGTAAAATAAATCCTATGAGATCCATAAATTTATATAATTTTATCTGCTAGCACCATCTCTTCCTTTATTTCAGCCTATGAAATTTTTCATTACAAAGGGTGAGACAGCCAAGGGAAGGTAGTCCGAGCAAGCTTGTAAGATTCTGTACAGACCAGGACCCCGAGAAGGGGCAAGGCTCTGTGTTATTTTTTCTATGGATGAACACAAAGGAATAAAAGTCTGAAGTTAGGTCAGAGATACTAGCTTTTAGTCTAAAACCAGCTGTGCCTGCCTGTGCATCTTTGGCCAGTGCTGGTATTGAATATCTTCTAGTTACAGATTTAGTATAAGGTCCAGAGCCAGGGAGAACCATGTCTGTCATTAGACTCATTATCCTCCTATCAACAGTGACTTTGGAATTGGCCTATGATCTCCAGCTAGGATGATCCCCCTGGGACTCATTTCATTTATTCAACTTATGTTGGTTGATCACCTTTATGTACCAACTGCCTTGAGAGGTTCTGGGGAAACAACTGTGAAAAACATATCATTCCTTCTTTTAAAGAATTTACAGTTTACTGAGTAGATAAAATTTAAACAGTTTTAAAAAAATATGGCAGGTGCTATGTTAGAGGTAAATGTGACAAAGGATGCCATAGGAATATGAAGGATACCCAACCCAGTTGTGGGGGGAGGGGTCAAGGAAGACTTTCAGGGACTTTATTTATTTTTATTTTTTTGTTATTAGAAGTCTTTATTTAATTGTCATGTATAGGACACTGTGTCAATCTGGAGATCTGACAATCTTCTCCAACACAAATGGAATATTCACAAAAATTAAACATGGACAGGCCCATACATCAATTCTCAATGATTTCAAAATCTGTATCATATAGATAAAATCTCTGGAACTTTGGGCCAGCCCAGCCTCTGGGAAAGGAGATGGGGACTGGAGATTGAGTTCAATCATGTGGCCAATGATTTAATCAATTATACCTATGTAATGAAACCCTAAGAAAAACTCCTGACACGTAGGCTCAGTGGAACTTCCTCGTTGGTGAACACACTGATGTGCTGGGATGGTGACACACCTGGATAGGGTATGCAAGCAGCGCACCCCACTTCCCTAAACTTTGTTCTATGTGCCTCTTCATTTGGCTATTCCTGATACGGACTAGGGTTCTTGGCCTTCCCCAATCAATAGAAATTGACTAGAGGCCAGATAAGAAATTCAGGCAAGACTTTATTGGGGCCCCTGCTGCTGTGGGGGGAGAGAGAACAGGCAACAGGTTCCCTTGCTCGGTCCCTTGGGAGGGGAGGGGAAGCTTGTTCCTTATATGGGGTGAGAGTAGGGGTGTGTCCAGGGGTCAGGCCGGAGGCGTGGCTTAGGTGGTTTGCCCAATCCCTTAGGTGGTGTTGTGTGCAGGGAGCATGCTCAGGACCCTGCTTGTGCTCCCAACACACCGTGTTTGCTCTAGGCTCTTCAAAAGTGGCAGTGGGGTTTTTTGGTCTCTTTGTATCTTTTGGGTCCAGAATTTGCCCCACTGCTGCATGCACACAGTTATTTTTAGTCCCATACAGTTTCTTTGTACTTTGTTGCTCAAGGGGAGGTGTGTCCAGGTGCAAGCACTGTAGCACTTCAGCAAAGGACCCCAGGTCCCAGCCTGTCTCATTCCCCCCCAAAGACTCTACACCCTTATTCTTAAGGGGTAAGGTAGAAGAAGGTCTCTTCTTCTGAAACTTCTTCCTGCTGGACAGGGGCCACAGACCCTAGCCTACCCCAGAGGTGTAGAAGTCCCTTGCTGACTGTTCTAAGGACCTGTAGGGACCTGGGCCACTCTCCACTGGAATGGGCTGAATTCCTTGAGCCATCATGAGGCTTACTTCAAACTCTTGAAGCTTCACCAAACTTAACCAGAAGGTTAAACAAACAAGGGGTAGAAAGGAGAAGAACAACAATAGCCATTAAAGAGCCTGGAAAGGGAAGGAACCAGGTTAACTTTGGGCTTCCTTAACTGTTGACCAGACAAAGGAGGTGATGTCACTCTTGCCAAGAAGCCATTCTCCTTGGGTATATATTTTTGTTAATCTCAGGGTTAAAGTTTAATGTGTTTCTCTATTTTTAGAATGGAAGGTCTGCACCTGTTGGTGCCAGGTCTCCTTCTTGGACCAAAAAGTCTGAGTCACAGGTTTACAATGGTAGGGAAGACAACGGAGCACTAGACAAAATATGGCATAAATCAGTATGACTGAAAAGAAAAGGGTTATAAGAACATGAAAACCTCCTGCCAGAAATTTTTTTATACTTTGTGGTACCCAAGAGAGCAAACTAGAGAACCAGTTTTCAATTTCCCCACCCATATTGAATAGCTAGGAATGGTGGTTAATTATCTGCTGAAGGCAAGTGGCTTTTCGAATTTTCTCAGTGTTGGTTTCTAGCTGGTATGGGCATGAGGGCTGCTTTCTTTGTCTCCCAATCTGCCCTGTTGTTCCCTTGGGTAATTTGAGAATTTTCCTTTTGGTGCCCGCGGCACTGAATGACTGCTACTAGTTTTGGTTTTCGAGCCGCTTCTATGAGATGTAAAATCTCAGCCCCATATTTTACAGGGGAAATTTTTGCATTTAAAAGTCCTCTTTCTTTCCAGATAGCTGCATGGGCATGTAAAACAAGGAAGACATATTTTGCGTCTGTATATATATATGTATAATTTACTTCCCCTAAGGTTAAGGTTTCATGTAGGGCTCTTAGTTCAGCCCTCTGGGCTGAAGTGTTAGGTGGCAAAGGTTTTGCTTCTATAACACTATAAGAGCTCACAATAGCATACCCTGCCCTCCTGACTCCATCTTTAATGAAACTACTGTCATCAGTAAACCATTCTTCCTCAAGGTTTTCTATGGCCTGGTCTGTTAGATCAGGCCTACAGGCATAAACCTGGTCAAGGGTTTCAAGGCAGGAATGTGTTAGTTCTGGGCTTTCTGTGGGCATTAGTATAGTTGGGTTGAGGGTGTGGGAAGCTTTGAGGGTTAGTTCTGGGGAGTCAAAGAGTAAAGCCTGGTGGCCTCCAGTTAGCCAATGGTGACCTTTAATTTCCAGAATCCCTTATACTTGTTGAGGGGTCTGGATTTCCAGTGGCTGTCCAGAGGTAAGTTCGTTCGCTTCTTCCACTAATAAAGCAGGGGCAGCTACTGCCCGGAGGCAGCCAGGCCAAACTCAGGCCACAAAGTTTGTTTGGAAAAATAGCCTGAGGAACTTCTAGCTTTTGCACAAAGACCCCCAGAGCTGTCCCCTGTTTTTCAGCTACGTACAAGATGAATGGTTCTTTTAAATCGGGGAGACCCAGCACAGGAGCTCTGGTGAGGCTCTGTTTGATATTATGAAAAGACTTTTCTTGTTCCCCCGTCCAAAGTAATAGTTCTGTATCTGAGCCTTTAGTGGCTTCATATAGAGGATGAGCCATTAGTCTGAAGCCTGGAATCCAAATTCTGCAAAATCCTGCTATGCCTCAGAAAGTACAAAGATTTTTTTTTTTTTGTCTTTGGGGCACTTAGGCCTTAATATAGCTTGTTTTCTATCTGGAGATAACTGTCTGTCAGGGTTTACAATATATCCCATATATTCAACTTGTTGCTTTGAGATTTGGGATTTTTTTCTGGGAGATCCTGTAACCCCAGGTCCCAAGGATTCAATGGTATTTTGATCTGAGGCCTCCATGGTGGGGTACATATTAATATATCATCTACATACTGTAGAATGGCCCCTTCTTTTAGGTGTATTTTCCTTAGTTCTTTTCCAGGGCCTGGGAGAACAAGTGTAGGCTGTTCCAAAACCTCTGAGGCAGTACTCTCCAGGTAATTGCTGCATTTGGCCTGAGTGGGGCTTAGTCCACTTGAAGGCAAACAGATACTGAAATGAGGGATTAACTGGGATGCAAAAGAAGACATCCTTGAGGTCAAGAACAGTAAACCGTTTGGCATCTCCAGGAATCTGGACTAATAAATTATAAGGATAGGGCACAAGGGTATGTACAGGGACCATTGCATCATTTACTTCTTTAAGGTCTTATACCATTTGATATTTCCCAACTGACTTAACAACTGGAAGAATAGGGGTACTGTATGGAGACTGACAGGGCACTAAGAGGTCATGTTTTAAGAATTTATCTATGAGGGGTTGCAAACCTTTTTTTGCTTCCAGCTTTATGGGGTACTGTCTCTTGTTAGGATGAGCGACTTCTGGTTTAAGGCTAATTTTTACAGGTAGGGCACTTATAGCCTTCCCAGGGATTCCTTTGTCCCAAATTGCAGGGTTTACTATGTGTAGAATATGGTTGGGAATAGGCCCTTGTTCTTTCAGCTGATTTGTCTTAGTCATAGTCAAGAAAAGGGGCTGCTTGGGACCTCCTAATAGTAATATGTGGCTCCAAGGGAGCCCAGAATGTCTCTCCCCAGTAGTGGGGTAGGACACTCAGGCACAACTAAAAAGGTATGTGAGATCAAGCGCTGTTCAAATTGACAAGTGGGAGGTCCAGTGAAGAAACAGGTGCGAATCTCTCTGTCGACAACAGTCACTGTATAGCTTTTGGAAGAAAGAGGCCCAGTGTGAGAGATTGGGACAGAGTAAGTGGCTCCCGTATCAATTAAAAAATTGATTTTCTTACCTGCCATGCCAAGGACCAGCTGGGGCTCCTCGATACAGTTAGAAATCTCATTGGGGGGAACTGCCAGAATTCCTGGGCCACCTCATTCATCCAGCATGGCCATCTTGGGAGTGGGAGCCCCCTTCCCCTTTGGGTCTGGGGACAGTCCCACTTCCAATGACCTGTTCGTTTGCAGACTGGGCATGGACCAAGGGGTTCTTTTTGGCACTTTTGGGCCCAGTGGCCTGTTGACTTACATTTGAAGCATTCGCCCTTGCTGGTTTTACCTCCAGACGATGGTTAAACTTCCTTGGCCCCCTTGGGTTGTCCTGAGGTTGCAAGGCATGGCTGACAGCTATGGCCATCAGTTTAGCTTGAGCTCTGGCCTGCTTGTTTTCATGTCCAGTTCTCTCTTCCTCCTCAGCTTGATCTCGATTATTAAATACCCCAAAGGCCATTTCTAGGAGTTGGGGCAACAGGGTTTCATGAGCCTAATTGTTAACTTTTGGAGTTTCTGCCTAATATCGGGGCAGACTGGCTGATAAAATGTTGTCCCAGCAGGGATTGACCCTCGGGAGTGGATGGATCAGTGTTAATAAATTTTCTAAAAGCCTCCACAAGCCGTCCCTGAAAGAGGGCTGGATTTTCGTATTCCTCTTGGGTCACTCCTTTAACCTTTTCATAGCTAACTAGCTTTTTGATATACTTTTTCCTTCTTCTAATACACATTGGATCACGTGTTTCCTGGCTTCTGTTCCCACTCAGAAATTATAATTCCAACAGGGCTCCTGATTTGGGACTGTGTCTCCACCCATAACAAAATGTTCGGGTTGGTCCCTGGCAAGCTGGTCAGCATGCCCCTGGGCTGCTGCTTAAATTCTCTGTTTTTCCTCAAGGATACAGCAAGTAGATAGGACTATTTGGACATCCTTCCAATTTAAATCAAAGGCCAGAGTTAGGGCCTGAAACCATCAGCACACTTACTAGGGTCTTCAGAAAACAGGCCCAGTCTCTGTCTGCATTGGGCTTAATCAGTTAAAGAGAAGGGCACATGTACTCTGATTGTCCCTTCCCCATTTGCCACTTCCCTAAGAGGGCATACGTCTCCTGATCCTGGGAGATAGGATGATCCCTTACAAGTTACCCCAGAAGGACTAGTCTCTCCCTCCTGGGGCAATGGAGGGTATAAAGAGACATAGGGAGATGGAGTGAGGGATTGGTCAGAGGGCTCTGGAGAAGCAGGTGCCTCTGGAGAAGCAGTGGAAAGTTGGTTTTGCCCCCTGAAAGTTGGGGAAGGTTAAAAGGGGATCATCTAAAATGTCAGGATTGTTTTCTGTCGATTACAGGAGCTGCTTAGAGTGGGGTTTTGGTAAAGGATCATGAAGGCTTGAACACAGGGAACCTCAGTCCATTTTCCCATCTTGTGACAGTAAAGATCCAATTGCAAGATGGCATTGTAATTTAGAGACCCATTTTCAGGCCATTTTTCTCCACCCCCACAACTTACATAAAGGCCCGGCAGTGTTACAGTAGAGTTTAAGTTTTTTCCTTTTCAGCCCATCTATTTTTTTAAATTTCCAATTTTTAAGGATACATTCCAGAGGTGTTTCTTCTGGCTTAGAAGATCCTCCCACGTTGAGTAACCTGCAACCAAGAAAGCTCCTAGAAATGAAGTCCGGCATCCCAGAGACATTTACTAGGAGGCTTTTATCAGGAGGGGATTGGCGTGTCCTCCGAATTCCCTTCTAACCTAATGGGATTTTGAGCGTCCTCTACTCTCCCATCACCTAACCAGACGTCTCTGGCTGTCAGTCCCTCGCATGAGGAGTCCCCAATAGGGGACATTTGAACCAGTGCTGGTGCATTGCCAGGACTCTCCTTGAGGGGGATCTGTTGTCTATAAAGTTTATGTCCTATAATGATGTCCTATAATAATTTGTTGGGGTGTATTACTTAAGATTGAGCATCTATAAAGCCTAGGATATGGGCTGCTTGGAAGTGGCCAGCCCAAGAGGTAGTCTGTAATAACGTACGGGCTGCCAAGGCCTGGAGTGAAGGGGGTCCTAGAGGTGCAAAAAGGAACTCTTGGAGGAATTAGAGTTGGGTGCAATGGAAAATGCCACGGGGGTCAGGACTTGAGGGCCTAGAGGTAGGAGTATTCCCACAGGTGATTGTTTTGGACATAGAGTAAGGGGCGAGACTAGACAGCAGGAGAACCCAAAACCCTTTCCCCTGTCTGTTTGGTGGCTACAATAAAATTGGGGAGAGGCTGATGATTCCATCTGACACTGGCAACAGCGAATTTGGACAATGTTTCCCATGTAATTTAACATACCAAATGAACCCAATCAGTTTAGGATCTCTCTTTGGGATGCTCCAGGGGCCCTTTGAAGCACCCCAAGGTTAGTTGGAGGTCAATAGAACTCTCATTAGAATTTGATATTTGGGAAGTGTGTCAAAAATTTCAAAGTTTTAAAACACCTGGTCAGATAGACTCATAAGTCACTGTGAAACAATTATTCCTTGAGCTAAGGTGAAAAAAATTTTCAAAAATAAATGCAGATCACTTAAAGGCACAGAAACTCACACAATCTGATATCAAAAGCAGCATTCCAGGAAAATTCTGTTCTCTTATGAGAGAGAGAAACCAAATCCAGTTTTGCATAAGCCTACTGTTAATAAAATCCATTTACCTAATTAAATTTAATCCAAACTTCGAAAACCTTGACCACATACAAAATTCTTTTCTCAATGCTCCTCTTCTGCAAACCTTCTACAACTTTCTGTAACCATACTTTGCCCCTTATTCTTTCCATTAGAAATAACCAGCTTTGGGACAAAAACACCTTTTTTCCTTTAACAAAAATATATTTCCATTCCTTATACCTTCTTTTCTGAAAACACGCATCCTACTTTCCTTAAGCAACCATAAACTGTCTTTTTCATTAGCATTCTATAGATTGGTAGAGAACATCTCAAGGTGGCACCAAACAGCTTTAGTTTCCCTCTCACAAGAAGACAAAAGTAGGTAATTTAGACCTGTTTAACAATTAATGTTCCAATATTTCATCTTACTTGAAATGGCCTGTATACACAATGAATTCCTATCATTTAACTTAGTTTCAATTTACCAAGATATGGAGAGACTGTTTTAGGTGGATGTTTCCAAAACATAATTATTCCTGTAGAGTTTACCAAAAAGTTCTTATCCCAGTTACATTTACTTAAAATTTAATCATATCAGGTTATATTCCCTGTCGACAAATTTCATAACAGAAACAATATGTGCTTATTGATTTTCAGTACAATAAAAGTATTAGACTTAATGCTGATGACTCTAAAGACTGGTCTGTATTAATTAAACCCACAAGCTTAAACCAGACGAGCCAATTTCTACAAAACCAGAGATCTCATAGTTTTCCCACTTTAATTTAAAATGGCCTTTTTTTTTTTTCCCCTCAGTCTGGGGGCTACAGATGAATCAGGTAGTTCTCTGAGGGCCCAGGCAGAATACTTACAATGCAAAGGCAGAGGAGAAAGATGCAAGCTCCTTGAGCCCAGGTAGAACAGTTACATTGCAAAAGCAGAGGGGGGAAAATGCAAGCCCCTCGAGCTCAGGCAGAAAGAATAGTTACATTGAAAAGGCAGAGGGGGGAAAATGCAAGCCCCTAGAGCTCAGGCAGAAAGAATAGTTACATTGCAAAGGCAGAAGAGAGAAAAATACAAGCTCCTTTCTTTTCTTTTTGTTCTCTAAAATCCCACCAAGTAACCCAAGGCTGGAGTCTCAGGCACTCTAGGCTGCGTTTGTATTTCAAGTTTTAAATGCTCCACCGTGCCCCCCAATTTTGGCAGAGACCTGCAGGAGTAGTTGGACAGACAAAACTACATAAAACAAAGATACCAATGGCAAAAACTTAAAGACACAAGCAAGAAGCTTTCAGGATAAAGGGGACAGGAGTGCAGGTATAAGGGTCAAGGAAGAGGTAAAGTTCGGAGGGACAGAAAAGACTGAAAAAGAGAAAGAGACAGCAGGAAAATAAAGGTGAGAATACTGGGAGGATAAGACTTTCAGTTACTACACTATATGAGGTTTAAACCTCTATCACTCTCATAAATCTCCCATCAGGGAGAGCCTGCTGGACCAGGGTCGGCACGGTGTGAGGCGAGCCTCTCCCACCTCTGCTTGTCACCTGTCAAGGTGAGCCGTTGCCTGCCAGAGGGAACATGGCCTCACAAGCTGAGAGGAGTGATGCTGTAGTTGCCCGACGTCCCCTCTCTCGGAAGGATAGGACGGAAGGAGGAGAGGACAGAGAAAGGAGAAGTAGAGAGATATCAGGAGAGGGAAAAGGACAAGAGGGAGAGGAAAGCGTTGCCTGAATGAGGCTACTGAGGCTCCCAAGGGCCAGGAAGGCAGACTTACCAAACGCAGTGATGCTGAAACAAGAGGTTCAGGTGGCCGCTGGTCACCCACGGGGAAGCTGCGTTCAGTGGTCCCGTGGGTGCCCGGATCCTCTCCCCGGAAGGGGACAACTGCCCCACGTTGGGCATTATAAATCTGATACCCGCCAGGGCTCTCAGCCTTCCCTGATCAATAGAAATTAACTAGAGGCCAGACAGGAAATTCAGGCAAGGCTTTATTGGGGCCCCTGCTGCAGCGGAGTGAGTGAGAAGAAGTAAGAGGTTCCCTTGTTCACTCCCTCCTCAGGGACTTTCAAATGCTTCCCTGGAGCATCGAGGATATGGCTAAACTCTGTGGGAGGGGAGTAAGCTGTGAGGTGAGAAGGCTGGCAGACGCCAAGTCAGAAAAGCCCTTATACCCCACACTAAAGGGGTCAGACTTCATCCTTAGAGCAACAGGGAATACGTGGAAGTCTGAAAGCACAGGAAGGACGTGACCAGATGGGCATATTAGAAATAACTCTGAGTTCACTGTGGAACACAGTGTGGAGATGAGCAAGGCTGAAGGCAATCATCAAGTATCAAAAGCCTGAGCCCTGGGAGTAAGAGAAAGGATGGGACAGTTTCAGGAGATATTAAAGAGATAGAATTGTAAGATGAAGGGACTGATCGGATAAGGGCGAGGAAAACGTAATGAGATGTGTAAGTAAAGAATAACACTCAAGTTTCTTGCCTGGGCAAATGGATAAATGGTGCTACATTTTTCTGAAATAGAGATAACATGAAAAGTAGGTTTTATGAAGGCAGTATATGGTAAGTTCAACTTGGTGTACATTTAGCGTGAAGTGTCTGCAGACATCCAAGTGGAGCTGTCTATTATGCATTGGTGCCAGGAGTCTGAACTCAGACAGGTCTGAACTATGACATTTGGGCCTTATCAACACAGAGATGGTAAATGAAGTCATAAGGATTGAGAATAAAAATAGAAGACAAGTTCAAGGATGTGCAGAGAAAGAGAAGGCTATCTCAGGAAGACGAGATGCATCTCCCTCCACTCCCCTTCCCCATGTGCCTTTGATGTGTGATTTGTCTCCTGTCCTAGTTCCTGCTTCCCATTCCAGTTCCCTGCCTGGATGGTTGCCCTACTCTAAACCCTAAGATCACTTTGTTGGTGCCCAGAAAATCAGTAAGCCCTTATTTAACAAGCCCCTTTTTAGAGAAGACTGGGCACTCTTTCTTTATCACCAGCTAATGACTGGAGTCCTGCTATAGTCCAGTCATTTTCTCCTGGGGTGAAGCTACCTTCAAGTTCTTTCCAAAAAACCTCCTAGGGTTGGGTCCCTTCCAAGAACCAGATCAGACTCATTGGCTATGACTACCATTCCAGATTAAACTCGAGACTCTCGTGCTTCCTTGGTCTGCTGGCCACTCCCTTTTTGGATTAAGCATATTTGAATTTTGGAGTTAGACAAATCTCAGTTTAAAATCTGGCTTTACTACTTAATAACTTTGCAACCTTTAGCAAGTTATCCTTTCTGACTTCATTTTTTGTATCTGTAAAATGGATTAATAATTCCTATCTGCCAGGGCTATTTTGAGGACTGAATTAAAATATACACATAGTCCCTGGCACTTCTCTGTAAATTAATACACTTTACTTCTTCCTAATTTTCCCCAGCTTGATTGTAGGTAATGTGAAAGCAGTATGATACAGTGGAAATAACAAATGTGTGTAGTAAAGGCTTAAATGTTTATATTTTTAGAGTCCTAAAATGGGTTTCAAATTACCTTACTTCTGTGTGAGTGATTTTATGTATGGCAGTTCTCTTTCTGAGCTTCGGTTTTCTCATTTGTAAAATGAGGATAATACCTGTGTTACTTCACAGTTGTCATGAACCTCAAAGATAATGCATGTTACAGCACTTTGAAAACTAGAAAGTTCTTTAAAAATATAAAATATTAAGCACTATGCTTCACTCATAGGAGATACTAACAAACTTTTACTTTGGATATTGGTATGTGAACAGTTTAGACATTCCAAACTTTTGACCAGAAACTATTAATTTATTGCTGTTTAATTATTTGAATTACCTACAAAAGTCTCCCTTGCAAAGAGACTCAAGACTAAATTTTTTATTGCTATGGCTCTTAATTAGTCTACAAACATTTATTGAGCACTTATTCAGCGAAAGCCACTGTGCTTGGTCCTAAGAAACAACGAGGAAATATCTAATACCTGAGTTTCAGAGGTTTGCAACTTAGAAAGAAAGATGGTCAAATAATTACTATATGGACTGATAAGGTTTGAAGATTTAGTAGATGTACCTGGTGGAGGCTGAGGGGATCAGGGATATCTTCTTAGAGGAAGTGATAGCATGTGGGGTCTTGGTGGATGATTAGGAGAAGTTAGTCAGGTGACCATTTATGAGTAGAAGTGGAGGTCCTTGAGCGTATTCCAGGCAGAAGGAACAGCAATGACAAAGGCAAAGACTGACCCATTTGAGAAATCACCAGGATTTTAATACAATTGGTTTGCATTTGTTCGGGGATGGAGAACTGTGGGAGAGAGGGAGGAAGAAGCAAGAGTAAGACCAGAGATTGAGCCATGGATGGAAATCTTGCCATGGAAATATATTAAGTACTAGTTGCCACATGATGAGAAGAAAATTTACTTTGTCTATCCTTTGGAGTAGAGCAACACTGGGGGCAGGAGAGTAGAAGGGGAAGGGGGGATTATTGCAGTGACTCAGGTGAGACCTAACAAGGACCTAATCTAAAGTAATGATGGTGCAAAAGGAGAGGCTGTACAGAGTAGAGCTTAATTAAAGGAGAAGACCTGATCACTGAGGGGACATGGCAAGTGAAGGGGAAGAAAAAATTAAGAATATATTCTAATTTTCTGACTCATATAAGAGAAAGAGGGTGTTAGGCTATACAAAAAGCTAGAGGGAGAAAAAAGGCAATACTGCTGGGCAGGAGAAAGTGGTGAAGAGAAGACCATGGAATATTTAGTTTCACACATCTACAGTAGATAGGTAGCCAAGCCCAGAAGACAATCTTTACCGTTACTAGGAAACTTCAAGGATAGGATATATACCTTCCCCTTAGATACATTATCATCCCTTCTATCCTTCATCTCCCAACTCATAACAACCTCTTTGATTAGCTGTAGAGAATCTGAAATTCCCCTTAAATATACTTGATAAAAATCCAGAAAAATTCCCTGAAAATATATTGATTCAACTCAGTTGTTTGGTATTCAGTTCAATTCTGGTAGAGGGAAGAGACCCTTAAAAGACTCTTAAAAGAAAATGAATGGCAATTCTTAACCATACAATAATCCTATGAACAAACTATTAATCCTAACATTATCAGGATTAAGTCTCCCTCCTTCTTTTATAATCTTTCAAATTATCAGCCATGGAACATTGTTTAATTCTCTCATGTTCCTGTTGTTGTTATTTAGAGGTCTTAGCATAGTCAGCCATGGCTTCTTAAAACTCCTAATCTGAAACCATTGAAGAAAAATAACAGTAGTAATAATGATAATAATAATAATACACATTATGTATCATTTACTGCGTGTCAGGTTCAAGTGCTTTAAATAGATAAACTCATTTAATGATCACATTCTCTGACAAAGATTATTGGTACTATCTCTATTTTAATATAAAGAAACTAAGGCATGAGGAAATTTAATGACTTTCCCACAGTATACAGAGAAGTAGTAGAAGAGCAAGAATTCGAATCCAGGCAGAGTCTGGGGCTAGGGGCCATGTACGTCATCACTCCACTATGAAAGGTGTGGATAATAGGACAAGGACTTTGTGACATTCAGTAAAGCTGGCACTCTTGCCTGCCATAGGGTCAGTATACAATATCATATATGTATATCATATATATGAATATACTGATATTGGATATATTAAAACCATAAAGGCAAAATTCTCCTCAACCAGGAGTATAAAGAATAAAACCACGCACATCACACAGACTGGGTTCATATCCCAGGTTGGCTTAGGACCTTGACTTGCTGAGGTTTGAATGCTTACAAGTTGAGTGACTGTGGACCAATTAGTTAATCTCTATTAGACTCATTTACTAATCTGTAAAATAAATATAACATAACCTTCCAACAGGGATATGGTAAGGATTCAATGAAGAGAATGTACCTGAAATACTCCACCCATATTTATATCCTACTTACCCTGACATTGTGCTACATGCCTTCGATGTTCTCATCACTTTACATATATGAACTCATTTAATCCTCCCAACAAGCTTATGACATAGGCCGTTTTTTATCATCATTCCCATTTTACAGGTGAAGAAACTGAGGCACAAGGAGACTAACTAACTTTCCAAAGTCATACATGCATATAACTGGCAGCCTAGGCTGGTCTGGTTCTCAAGTCCCTGCTCTCAAGGGCCATGCTGTGCTGCCTCGCTAAGCACAGCACACAGGCATATTAAGGCTATTACCTTCCCGCCTAAGCGGGTGTGTGCTTCTTGTGGACAAAGTGATTTCACTTCCCTCTCCTGATATGCTAGGAATAGTCCCTGAAACTCTACAGATAACAGTTAATAAGGAAAAAATTAGTGAAATAGAAGAATGAAAGATTTTAAAGAGCAACTATGAAAGGAAGGCTCTCCCCTCCTCAACAATTGATTGGAAGTCACCCCTCTTCAAGTAGACGCACAGGTCATCTTCATGACTGAACTAGATGTGACCCGATCAATTGCTGATCTTAGGCAGCTATTATTTCAAAGAGCCCTTAACCCAAATTGTTACTGCCTATCTCTTTGGTACGTCTAGCTCATGTGATAAAACTCTCTATAAGGAAAAAAAAAAACAACAATCCTGGTTTTTTTTCAGTGCCAGGTTGGATAGCATGTGGATATAAAACCACTTAGAAGTGACCAGTTTTTGACCATGTGATCTTGGCCAATCAGTTGTTTACCTCTCAGTTTCTCCACTGTCCAGGGCTGCAGTATGGAGTACAGATAATGTTCTTAAAATCCGAAAACCAGGTCTGTCCCAGATTTAGCAGTCAGGAAATGGTGGCTATTATCATCATTAATTCAAAAAGCCACTAAACTTTCTTAGAAAAATCTAATCCCTGAGACTTCTTTTTCTGTCTATATTTATCATTGATTTTTCTATTTTAAAGCCAAAGATCATATTCCATTTTGAAGTCTAACAAATTCTAATCTCTCAGAAGGTTCAAACTATAATATCATTCACTATGAATTTGAGCAGTCCTTCTTTCTACTTTGCTGACATTTGGGGCTGAATTAATTCCATTACAGCTGCACATCTTTCCTCTCACAGCAGTTATCTGTGCAATTGAGAATTATGGACCACACAAATCAGGTCAATGAAAAGTTCTAATTGTTCCCAGCTGTCTTCCTTATACACCTTCCTTTATAATGCAGCAATTCCAGATGTGATTGCAGTCACCATCTCAGAGCTGTGGGGTGACCCCAGCTTCTCTGTAACTGTTCATATGGTTAAAGGGTAAAGCTTCCCAGAATGTCCTTTGTCTCTAAAACGAAGTTGCTTAAGAGCTTTCCTAAATAAATGCCCACAGTGCATTATGTACTGTGTATTTCAGGCAAATAAAATGTTTAAATCCACGGATGGAAAATGATCTTCACACATAAAATGAAATCTGATCAGTTTACAGCCCAACATGAACCGAACTCCCAAATTAGGCACTTCCAAATTCAGCACAGCAAACACTGCCAGCCACCAAAGGAACTGGAGAAATCAAAGCCCCTCTAAATCTTCCTTCCATGACATATAAAAGATTCAGCAGAGTAGAGGTCAAAGAATATGAGGGGGAAAATGTATAAAAGAAAAAAAAGATAGCTGATTTTTTTTTATTTATTATGAAGGGATAGAACCTAATTATTCTTTTATGCAGAAAATCCCTTTGGCTGTACACATGAATAAGAGCACTCAAGGCAGCAACGTTTTTCTTATAATTAGAAGAAATTATGATGTCTCTCTTGAAAGGCAGAATTTTCCTTATCATGAAAAACAGTGTTCTTTATCATCCTTACTTTTTATTAGAGCCTTCAAAATGAGGTTTTCTTGAGCCTCTTGAAATAAATCCATTCCACTTTGAACTGCCAGAACTAACTATTAAAATGTGTCCTGATTCATCCTGAGAAATGGCCATATGCCCACTCACCTGGGATCATAATGACTGCTAGGTGAATTATAAAGAACACTGAATTCCTTTATCCTACAACCTGAAGTGTCCCGAGTTGGAAAATATATGGATCACCCCTTTAAATAGGCTGGCATGTCTCACCTTTACATTCACTTATTTTTTTCAACAAGTATTTCTTAAGTGATACTATGAGCAAGGCATCGGGCACAGGGCTGAATTTGCTGTGGCTGCTCGGAAATTAACCTAAACAAAACACCACACATAAAAGATGATAATCATCAAAGCAATGAAGGGAACTTTTTTTTTTTTTCCAGGTAGAATTCGAAAGCATTTGGAAGGTAACAGTGCTCTTTAATTTCATATCAACTCTTCTTGGGAAATAGATGCACAACTCCAAGTTGTTATTGGCAGCTGATGAAAATATTGACACCAGGGATGCAAAATCACAGTGCAGTAGCTGCTCTGCTCAGCTGTTCTTGCTGAGTTCTGAGAGAAGAGCCTTCTCCTAGAGCACCTTCCACACAATCTCTGATTTAGAGGTTTGCCTTTCGGCACTTGGGTTCATTCACCCCCTCATGTACACGCTTAATGTGTGCAGGTCTCTCCAGGGTTGTTTTTGCCCACTCATCCTTCTTTTATTTCCCTTACTATTTTTTAAAATAATTTTTTCATACTTCTCTTCCACTCTGTTTCTCACGAGCCTGAATCACCTTTAGAAGGTTTGAAAAGAAGAGGGGAATAAATTAAAAACCCTTCCAAAATATGTGCCTCTGTGAGTTCTGATAAAAGACTGTGTTTGTCCCCAGCATCTTAATATTTGCGTTAAATTGTAGTTGCCTAGAGTTATCAGCCTGCCTCCTTCTATTAGATAACCTCTTCCCTTCAAGCACTTACTATATTCTATGTATTCCTGTACCTTTAACCATCTAATCACCATAGTAGGTCCTTGGTAAGTAATTTGTAATTGAAGAACTGATTTCTTCTTTGTCCTACCTCTTTGATGTCCTCTACAAAGACTATATCTGATTTATTTAAACTCAAATCTTTATAGAACCCCAGTCACGTACAAAACTCTGTGATACACGCTCCAGAAAAAAAAACAAAAATAAAGAAACTAGTGTATTTAGAAAAGTCTAAAGAGAAAAATAAAATGAATGTACACTAACTAATAATGACAAAAGTTTTGGTTTGGGGGGCAGAGTTAGAACACACCTATCAGTAGACATAAGAATATTATGGGTCATTCTTCACGTTCCTGTTGTATAATTATAGGCAAATATGTGAAAGACAACATTGACAGTCAACACCAAAGAGAACAAATGCCTACCATGACTGCACCAGAGTCCCATACACATGAGCTGTAAATGTATAATGAGAAGTCTTTAGAGCTCAGACAGAGAGGTGGAGCATATTTGGCTGAGGGGGCAGGAATGGCTTTCTTAGGAAGGTATTATTTTAAGTGGACCTGCAAGGACGGGTAGAATGTCATCAAGAAAAGATAGGAGCATAATCTTGCATATGGAGGAAAAAAAACAACTAGAACCATCAATGTATAGAGAGGAATGTGGGGAAAGGCTTAGTGTTTGAATTGGTAGTTTGGCCAGGAGATTGGAGTGGAAGATTGATAGGACTCTATCAAAGCTAGAGTACCAGAGGCTGTGTCACCATTAAACCTCAAGAAACAAATACTTCTTCCTAGATTTTCTATGGAAGCATCTGTATGATACCAACTGGTGGTTAAAGCCCCAGATGGGTCTCTTTAGGAGGAAAGAGTTTGAGTCAATTGTCTCCTGTGTCTTGCATTCTTCATAAATTGGGACATTTACATTATATACCAAGTGCTCAATAATTATTTACTGACAGACTATTGAGCCTTCTACAATATACTAAACATCAGCTACAAACTAAAAATAAGTACAGAGCCTTCTCTGATATTTGCATATTAGCCCACAGAAGCCAGAGCATTTAAACTCCCTAGCAACCATACCACACAGGAGCCTGGTCGAAGTAAATTAGGTTCTTGGATCCAATTCCAATGTGTGTGTGTTGGGGGGCTTCCCTGCACCATATGCAATTCTTGGACAACAGCAGTGTATCTGAAAATTCAACTCAGATTCTGACATTATCTACCTGGAAATAGCATCAGATTCCACAGGTTGAGGGTTCAGTCCTACAAGACTGCCACCTTCCTCCCCCACAACCTCCCCTTCAGATGGCAGTTGAAAGCCCAGGTTTTACCTGTGTTTCTGACCAACTGGCTGTAAATCAGAGGTTCCCATGACCCCCTCCTCAGATTAGATTAATTTGCTAGAGCAGCTAGAACTCAGGAACATTTTACTTACTAGATCACCAGTTTATTATAAAAGGATATGACTCAAGAACAGTCAGATGGAAGCGATGCATAGGGCAAGCCATGGGGAAAAGGCAGGGAGCTTCCATGCCCTCTCGGACCATGCCATTCTCCCCATGTCTCCTTGTGTTCATCAACCCAGAAGCTCTCTGAACACTGTCCACTTGGATTGTTATGGATGCTTCATTTCATAGGCAGGGTTGATTAAATCGTTGGCCATTGGCAATTGGCTCAACCTCCATCCCCTCTCCCCTCCCCAGAGGTCAGAGGGTGGGACTGAAAGTTCCAACCCTCAAATCACATGGTTGACCCCATTGGCAACCAGCCCCCAACTACTTTGGAAAGTAGGTGCTTTCCAAAAGAGCCAGTTCATTACTATAACAAATGATACTTTAATCCCTCTCAACGCTTAGAAAATTCCAAGGGTTTGGGGAGTTCTGTGCCAGAAATGGGACAAGGACCAAATATTTATATATATATATATATATATATATATATATATATTTCTAATTATAAATAACAATATCACAACAGTGTATGCAAATAGTTTTAGAAAAGTTTACTATTTTTTCCCAAATTGCTTTTTGTGTGAGGTACCTAGAAATGTGTTATTTTATTGTACTGTACAATTAAGAAAACTAGCATACTTTAAAAATACATAGTATATTATACCAGCAATTAACTACCTATACTATTATTTATGCATGTATTTATTCAAAATATGCATATTGAATGCCAAATGTGAGTCACGTTCTAAACAAGGTTGAGGTGAGTGTGAAGATAACTGAGATAGGATTCCTGTTCATAAAGGTTCACAATTTAGGATGCACCAAAAAAAAAAAAAAAAAAAGAACAATGGAAGGTTTCCACAAATACTGCTAATAACAAATGATACTTTAATCCCTCTCAACGCTTAGAAAATTCCAAGGGTTTGGGGAGTTCTGTGCCAGAAATGGGACAAGGACCAAATATTTATATATATATATATATATATATATATTTCTAATTATAAATAACAATATCACAACAGTGTATGCAAATAGTTTTAGAAAAGTTTACTATTTTTTCCCAAATTGCTTTTTGTGTGAGGTACCTAGAAATGTGTTATTTTATTGTACTGTACAATTAAGAAAACTAGCATACTTTAAAAATACATAGTATATTATACCAGCAATTAACTACCTATACTATTATTTATGCATGTATTTATTCAAAATATGCATATTGAATGCCAAATGTGAGTCACGTTCTAAACAAGGTTGAGGTGAGTGTGAAGATAACTGAGATAGGATTCCTGTTCATAAAGGTTCACAATTTAGGATGCACCAAAAAAAAAAAAAAAAAAGAAACAATGGAAGGTTTCCACAAATACTGCTACTAACAGTGTTGAAACTAGGTAATCCCTTATTTTTAACCATTGAAGGGTCTGAGAGATCAAATTTTCTTTTAGACAAATTATATATTTAGCCATTTAGTATTTTATTAAAACATTTATTGATTTTATAATAAGAAAAATAGCATTTTTAAATTATAATGTAATCAAAAGAACAATGGAAGGTTTCCACAAATACTGCTACTAACAGTGTTGAAACTAGGTAATCCCTTATTTTTAACCATTGAAGGGTCTGAGAGATCAAATTTTCTTTTAGACAAATTATATATTTAGCCATTTAGTATTTTATTAAAACATTTATTGATTTTATAATAAGAAAAATAGCATTTTTAAATTATAATGTAATCATTGGACCTACGGATAAAAATAAAAAATTTGGAAAGAAATATTTTAGTAAAACAATGGAAATACATGGAAAGACATGATTTTGTAGAAAAATCCCTTCTCTCTCAATAAATGGCATAATTGAACACAAATGTATTATTGTTAAATCATAGAAATAATTAAGCAAAAAGACTAATTTAGGTTGTGTTTATTTTTTATCAATTTGAAATAAATCCAGCCTATAATTGGTCTGATAATTTACTTTCAGAACTAGGTCAGAGGATTTAAAGATGAATCTGGTGGACTGTATCCTCATGACTGCCAAGAATGAAAATATCTTTAGAATCACTAAATGACCATTTCACATATCCTCTTCCCATTTTAATTGATCTGAGTTCTTTATGTAGCCATACATATAAACCACATATGTACCCAATTTCTTTCATTTTTTAAAAATGCCTTTTGGGTCTGATGCAGAATGAATAGTATTTAACCCAGAGGGTAAATTTTTTTCTGTCATCATTTCAGTGCAGGTGGGAAGAGTGTTTGAGAATGCCATTGTTTCTTGCTATCATTTCACATCCACAACTTAGAGGTTTCAACAAAGGGTCTTTATAGTTCACCCTTTTGGACAAATGGCTAGATCATAAGGAGTTAACACAGTTTAAGACTTGAAAGAGAAAAATGTTCCTAGCAAAAAAAGGCTTACAGCAAAATAATGAGCGCCAAGGTTGAAGCTGCTCTTTCTTGCTTTAGTGCTGGAGCTGCATTATTCACAACTGCCAATCAGCTAATCTGAAAAGAATTTGTTCTTTACTGCATTTCTCCTTTATTGCTCCCACCCCACTGGTCTGGTGTACATTGCCTCCAGCTAGGAGGGTTTAGAAATAGCTCCTAAACAGACAACAAATGCTGGTCTCTGAATCAAAGGGCAGTGGACGCTGTGGAGAGAAAGCGCTTTTGCTCACCCCCATTTCTTTTTCACATTTAGCCTTTGCTACTGCAATCCTGAAAAGCTCAGGCCATTGCAAAAGGAGAAATTGCCTGTCAATTTCTGAAAATTCAATACTGAGCTTTTACTGAAGATTTGGGGTGCAGGACTGGTTGCAGCTTCCTGAAATATTGGTGGTTAAAAAAAAACACACATTTTTAAGACTACAGGAAATAAATTTTAACAAATGCTGTGGACACTGCCTAACCTGATCACCATTATGTGTGAAGTGAGGGAATCAGATATCATGATTTACAGTTGAAAACAAAGAGCCCTACAGATGAAGACGAGAGCCACGTTCTGCAGTTACCCCTCCACTGACATTTGGAGCATGCTCGCAAAGGCTTGCCCTGTTGTTATGCCAGATGTGTGCATGAGTGCACACATGAGCAATGTTAGTAGGCATATAAAAATAGATATATGTATAAATAATTTCAGATGTATCTTTTAACCAGCAAGGAGTAGTACCCTGGTAAATTTGATTAATGCCCCAGGGTACCTTTTTCCCCTTAGTATATTCGTGAAGCACCAGTTAAGAAGGTTGGAACTGATGGAGGTCTACTGGGGAGTAATTATCACTCAACGCATTAGCAGTGAAAAATCAGAGATCATTGCCAGCTTTCCTCACTTCCAAAGCAAGGCTAAACATTCTCTCAGACTGAGTCAAACAGTCTTTGTTAATTTCTTGCACTAATTCACCAAGTGGCAATGCAAGAGTGACACTGGCTTGTTGCAGATATTTCCATTCTGAGGAAAACACAGCTATGAGAGGCTGTATTTTTGAAACATTTTAAACCAGACGTTGCTGCATGCTCCAGACGGGCACACACACCCAGGGGATGTCTGGCTGGCAGGCTCTCAGATAGGTGAAGGATGTGTGGATTGGGCCTGAGCTGGTTTCGTTTTGCTGCTGTTGTTAGTTCTGAGCTGAAGTGCACAGATCCGATTAGATTATTGGGGCAGGCTGGGGTGAGGTTGCCCCACTATGGTTAACTCAGATGCATTGCTAATTCGACCTCTAATCCCACACCAGTCCGATTAGACACCGGAGCTTCTTTGCCAGCTGCAGCATCACTGTCAGCTCCTGGTGACACCCCCAGCACCCCGTCGCTCAGCAGAACCCCCTGAGCTGCCAACCCAACTCCCCTTTCACTGCTTCCTTGCTGCATTCACCCAGCCCTCCACACCCCCTACCGCAAACTTACTGATCTGCTCCCTGCCTCTCCTCTAATCCCATTGCTCCATATTAATTCAGCCTCCTAGGGGGTAGTAGCACAGGGTGGTCAGCGGTACTGCAGACCGTGGGCCATAGTGCAAAGAATCAGATACAACTCAGCTTCAAGCCAACCGAGCCACGGTGTAACCCTGAGGAATGGGGCCAGCCTCCAGTGTCCTAATAAGAAAAAAAAAATAATTGAATCCTTTAAAAGACCATTTAAATGGTCCCAAAATAGTTATACCATTTTATTTTGGGGTCAGAGGCAGTTCATTTGTTAAGATGCAGCAATGAGAACCCAATGAATGCATCATGTTATGCTCCTGAGAGAATTTGCCTCCCTTGCCACCATGAGGAGTATATATAATGCCATTTAAATGTGGTTTCGTTAGAAATGAACTATATCCACGGGACTAAAATGCTCATGCACATGTGTGTCTATAAATACTATACCTAGAGAGGTAGAGAGTGAAGAGAGAAGGTGGGGGGGTGGGATCGGGGTTGGGGAGAGCCCTGGAGAGCGCAGGCGCATGCACTGTACGAAAAGGGAAGAAAAAACATCCGAAGGACTCACTGCAGTGCGGTTTTACATACAGGCTTGTAGGAGCAACCGGAATGTTATTAGACCATAAAAGCACATCAGGCTGATTTATGGTTTCTGATCAAGGTTTCTGTGAAAATTACTCTGCATCACCAACTCAAGGTGACTGCTACCATTAATGTGTGGAAAATAAATGAGATGGGGAGGCTGATAGCAGACGAAGGGAAGGAAGCACAAGGCAGTTTATACAGCACAGGTTCCCCATCTTGTTTTACAGTGCAGAGAAGCCTGTCATCAAAATGATTGCTCTGGGGCAGGAAAGGCAATTCTGGGTAATTAGATCTTATGGCTTGTAGCCGGTTCTTTCTTACAACGAATGGATCAGGATGGTAGGGCGAATGCCTGCTTTCTGCATACCATATTTTCTGTTTTCTGCTCATATTCAGACAGCATAGTTTAAATTTAGGAGGAAAAACATTGTAATACTGTTTTCCTGACTCCATTTGATTTTAATAGTTTTCATTCCCAGTCTACGGTTTTCCCGACTCTATTTGTTTCTAATAGAATTCATCTCTCCCCAATAAATAATCTTCCAAATTGGAGACTTTCCAAGAGAATTGATGTCTGGAAATATTTTATATATCATCTGATGGCAACAAAAGAGTTTCACTGGCCTTTCCATTCCTGCCCTGTTTATAATTCATCACCAAAGCGTTTCGTAGATGAAATGCCCTGCTGCTTATTTCAATATAAACAAATAGCATATATCCCAAGATCTTCATATGAGATAGTTGCTGCAAAAGCTATAAAAGCTGTTTGCTTGCAAAATGCCCTAATCTCCCTCTCTTTTTCCTTTGTTCTTTTAGTCACTGTGAACTCTGCTTGAGCGTTTGCTTGTACTGGGTGTCTTCATATTGACTTAGAGTTGGGATTTGGTCTCTATTCCAGGATTTTGATTCTATATGCAGGTAGAGAACCCTGCCTTTTGGAATGCTTGAGATGAAACTGAGTAGATTAAAAGATTTTCAGGGCTTCCCTGGTGGTGCAGTGGTTGAGAGTCTGCCTGCCGATGCAGGGGACACAGGTTCCTGCCCCCGTTCGGGAAGATCCCACACGCCGCGGAGCGGCTGGGCCCGTGGGCCATGGCTGCTGAGCCTGCAAAAAAAAAAAAAAAAAAAGATTTTCAAATCTCGTTTTTACTACACCCATTTCTCTAGCTCTTAAAACTTGCCCTCTGGTGCTTCTGTCTAGCATTACACATCTGGAACACACCAGTGTCTGCTCTCATAGCTGGCTTCTGCTGCACTGGTGGCCATTAAGAGACATGGCTCCAAGGAAACCCACAGGCCAAGAGACACTCAGCCCATTTAGCCAGGAAAGAACAGAGACCTGCGTTTTCCCTCACCCTACGTTTTTAAGTAAGATTTTCACTTTAGTGACACATCTCACCCTAAATGCCCATCTTTGTGTTATAGCAGGGCTGGATTGAGACTTTCATCCCTATATATACATGCACACACACACACCCGCAAATACTACCTCAGACAAACATTCAGCATTGATGCTTCTTACCCGTGTTGTCAAGGATTCTGTTTCAAAAGCTCAAACACAGTCACCAGCCTACCCCCAAAATATAAGGTACAAAAATGTTTAATTGAAGCAAGGGATTCTAATATCCGTACAGCATTTTAAATTCTTCAAAAAAGCTTTCACTCACACCATGTCTTTTGATCGTCACAGTGGTGGCAAGAGATCACTAAGATTGTCATTATGATTTCCATCTTACAGACGGAAATGTAAGCTCAGAGAAGTTACTTATTTTGCCTGAAATCATTTCATTCATAGTAGCGGAGCCAACTCTCATTTTCCTTACCTTTATCTAGGTAGGCTACTGTAGTTTAAAAAAAAAAAAATCATTGTCCTGGGAGAAAACAGACTGCTGTTCTTGTAGTGACTCTGTTATGAACAAGAGGCAAGACACCAGGCAAGACTCCTAACTTCTTAGGTTTCCTTGGTTTGATCAACTTAATATGGACTAGAAATTTTCTATAGTACCTTCTAGAACTCTTTTTTCTAGTTTCAAAATCTTTCTCAGGAACCACACCAAGTAGGAATGAATAACCAGTCACTGTCAGCATCTAGGAAAAAAGAAAGGGACTGTCTTCCCAGTTATTACCTTTCTTATCCCCAACACATGCATACACACATACAAGCCCCTCCCCCTTCCCCCAACTATTCTGTTTAGAAGATAAAAATTTAAGATGTGAGAGAAGCCAGTCCAATTCTTAAGAGTATATGAGTATCCTAAAATGCCTGTTTCATTTTAAGATTAAAATTTAGCTCTGAGAATAATTACTAAAATCCATATAGAGGAGAGGGCACATCTAGAGGTTCCAGAGGAACGTGTGCCAAAGCAGAGCGTCATCTGAGATGCTGCCAGATTGCTATTGCTTCATGGCAATGGCACAAGCTGAATGAATCTAATATATCTCTCCTCGTATGGGGTCATCCCCCCCATTATGCAGCTTCATTTAATTTGGCTGACGCTACCTTTTACAGCAAACGATTCTACAGTTTGCTAGTTTCTTTAGCTTCAAAAGGATTATTTAGTTGACCTTCAGAAAGGTCCATTTGTAAACTCAAGGATAATGGCAGGGTATTTGGAATTCAGCCGTCTATGAGTATATGGGAATATTAGGGGGGAAAAGCCACTTTGCTGCTTCAGAAAACAAATATTTTGACTGGGAGATGGAGAGTCGCTTGATCACAGATATCCCCTCCTTCAAAAACATCTATTTCAGAAAATTGTCCCTGTGATGACCTCAATATATTTTATTGGATTTCTATGGCCTGTTTCGGCTACAAAACTTGACTGGTGTCTCAGGAACTGCACTAGGCTTGGTGCAGAGTTTTGAGTTCCAGATGGGGTAAAATCCCATTCTCAATCCTGTCTTCCCTGACTAAAGCCCAACTCCCTTTTCCCCTTCCTTCCTCTGAGAAGATGAAATATTTAAGGACCAAAAGGAAACCGGAAGCATTACTAAGAAAAAGCACTGTAACTTTCAGTCGCAAAGAAAATATTTGGGAAGGCCTCAGGGTGTGACCACACTGACAATAAGTCACAAAAAGGTGGAGGGAAAATGCAGTGCCATGCCACTGCCTGAGCCCAGCGACCAGCTGCTCTGAAGTCAGCCAATTACCCTCCGGTTTGCTCCAGTGGATCAGAGTCAATTGCTTTAGCTAATAACAATGAACACTGCATATCTGACTTCACACAAAAGGCACTAAAATCTACTGCCTGGCTGAGAGAACCGCACAGGTGTCCTGGTGACATATATGTGTGTGTTTTAGAGGAACAAATGAGTCAGAGGGAGAATAGCAAGAGATGGGGACCACCCTTCTATTGCACAAAACTTCAGCTATCTCTTCTCCTTTGCCCCCAGACGACAAGCAGTGTAGCTAAACTGCTTAAATCTCCATTCTTCATAATACATAAAGCAGACATTATTTCCTTCCATTAAAAGCCCTGCCTTTTCTTTCAGACAACCAGCTAGAAATAAAATGCCACACTTTCTTTCCTCTAAGGAAACACATCATGGTAGGCGTGTTTAAATTTAGGGCGGTGGATGACAACAATTTGCCTCTCAGCCCTTGAAGCCCAAAACCTCAGGCCTGTGCATTTCCTCAGAGAATCAGTGCTTACACAGTGGCCTTGTGTTTTGTCACTTTTGCTGTACAAATGCCCAGCAATTTTTTTAAGTACTGTAATTTTGAAAATTTCCAGAAGACATCATCTAGTGGCCAGACAAAAGAGGCAAGAATGACAAAGCCCTTCAATGAGCAGATCAGAATCTTTCCAAACTTTACATGATAAACACAGTTTACCACAAGGAAGATTTCAGTGTCCTTGTATTCCTTACTCATTTAGTAAACCCTTAGAGAAAACTTTTCTAGCTATGCAGCTCTTATTTGTATAAGAGAAGCTGTCTCAAAAAGTACCCTTGTCCACAGAGTGTGAAGAGAAGTTATTGCTATTAACCATTTTGAGGACAACCTGTTGTGGCAGGTTGTGAATATTCAAGGTTGTTTTCGTTTTTTTAAAATTATTTATTTATGGCTGCGTTGGGTCTTCGTTGCTGCGCACGGGCTTTCTCTAGTTGCGGCAAAGGGGGGCTACTCTTCGTTGCGGTGCATGGGCTTCTCATTGAGGTGGCTTCTCTTGTTGCGGAGCACGGGCTCTAGGTGCATGGGCTTCAGTAGTTGTGGCTCGCGGGCTCTAGAGCGCAGGCTCAGTAGTTGTGGCGCACGGGCTTAGTTGTTCTGCGGCATGTGGGATCTTCCTGGACCAGGGCTCGAACCTGTGTCCCCAATGGCAGGTGGGTTCTTAACCACTGTGCCACCAGGGAAACCCTCAAGGTTGTTTTGATACAGAAATTAAACTTTTTTTAACTGCCTTTGTTGCAGAAGTTTGTTTAAAATTAAGTGTTTCTTGCCTTCAAGGAGAACAAAATTTATTCTTTGACTAACTTTTGTTGTAAAGGCTCAACAAGATCTGTTGCAAAAGGAATGGTGAGATATTATGGAGAAGGCAAAAAAAGAAAGGATCAAGTACAAGCATGACCAGTAGGGAGCGTTTGTATCTTCCTGACAGACACTGTTTGGGCATCCAGAAGTTGTCTGGGAACTAGATCAACACAGCGGACCGCTCAGCCATCCCATGCACCAACTGTCAAGCTGGAGTCCTCTCTATTATTTCTGGAGATAATTTCTCTTTACTTCTAAGCAACAACTGGCCCAGGGATGGCCCAGCTGGTATGATGCTCATCCAGGTCCACGAATATGCTGGGTCTCCATGAGACTTAATCTGTGAGAACCCCACCATTCTCCACACATACCACTAGGACACTGATCACCTGAGACCTCAAGACAAGAAGCATGGGGTCAAGACACACAGGAAGGCAGCAATGAATGGAACCAGACAGAAACCTACTTGAGCCTAAGGCAGTGCTTCTCCTCTCAAGGAAAAGAAATTCTTAGATTTCACAGGTAGTTCAGCCCATTTGTCAGGATAGAAGAGCTGGTTGGGATTTGAGAACAGGCAACGTTTATTTGCTGTGCTTATCTCCACCGGAAACTCACTGCCCTCTTATGTGGAACCATATAAAATTTCAAATGTTCAACAATTTTTGGTCCACTAAAATGGCAATTTTATGTTGTTTAACATAATCACAGACTCTGGGGACCTGGGAAGCCAGCCAGTGGTGGAATTTCTATATAAGACTACAGAATTTCTGTATAAGACTTAGCAGTGTTACTCTGGTGGAGGATGGCAGAGACATATAAGAAACTTACAAAGAAACTTCATTTGCTTAGAAAACATACTGCTTTAGGGGCTTCCCTGGTGGCACAGTGGTTGAGAGTCCGCCTGCCGATGCAGGGGACACGGGTTCGTGCCCCGGTCCGGGAAGATCCCACGTGCCGCGGAGCGGCTGGGCCCGTGAGCCGTGGCCGCTGAGCCTGCGCATCCGGAGTCTGTGCTCCGCAACGGGAGAGGCCACAGCAATGAGAGGCCCGCGTACCGCAAAAAAAAAAAAAAAAAAAAAAAGAAAGAAAAGAAAACATACTGCTTTTACTTAGATTACATGATGACTTAGAATGCTCCCCTCCTAGCCATCCTCACCACGGCCACAGATTCCAGTCACTGGGATTGTTCCTTCTATCACATACATAACTAAAAACATAAATGTGCTTTTTTTTTTTTTTTTTAGATTTTGCCTTCAGAGGCTTTATTTTCTTTCTGTTCACCTCTTCTTATACCACAATGACTTTCACTATCACACCAAGATATGAGATTCCCCAAATCAATATACATGCTACATATCTTCCTCAAATATTCCTTCAGGCTTTTTTTTTTTTAAAACAATTTTACCATTAAGCTCAACATGTCCCATTCCAAACTCTCCACTTTCTCACTTTATTCAAATAGAGAGTAGTTCAATCCGAGTCCCATTACGTGGCTCTCAAATTAATTTTTTCTAAGCTGGGCATTTCCCACTGAGTGGAACTGTGCTCTGACTGCTGACATCACTCCGCTCCTAGTCACCCGGGTGTGGAACTTTGTCCAGGTCTTTGGGATTTCTCTCCCATCTTTCCCTGCACCTTGTTACCAAGTCCTGATTCGCCCTCACTCCACAAATCTCGTTTCTTTTTATTAATTCAGCAATGTAAATGCTTTCTTTGTCCCACTCCCTCTACCAGTTCTTCCTTTTCTTTTCCTTTCCCTGTATACTGCTGTAGTTCAGGCCCTTATTGCCTTCCCACTGACTTGCTTTAAATAAGACATTCCCTACATTGCTGCCAAATTACTATTTTTCATCATTTTTACATTTTGTGGATCTGACCCAAAGATGAATGATTCTTTAGCAAATAAGATGGAAAAAAGAGGAAGAAAAATGCAAACTGGCATGAGGCTGGTCACCAGAAGCAAGAGAGAACACCACAGATATCGGGAAAATCATAGTGTCCATAGTTTTCCAAGGGCATGGCAGGCTCAGTCAGGATTCAGGCATAGACAGAACCAGAGTTTCCAAGAGGGAAAATCGGGTTCCCATTAGAAATATAAATGGGAATGATAGGTATCTCCAGGGGTCACAGAGGGTGGCCAAGGCTAGGTCCCACTGGATTTAGGGGTAGAGATGCTAACTCTGTTGTAATATTCCTTGCTTTTTATTTAGTCTGGTATGAGAACCTGGGCAGGGTTGTATTTTGAGGGAGGAAGTTAAGTAGGTCCAGTTTTTTGGAACTAGGGAAATCATGCAGAGGCTGATAAACCTATTATTTCTCTGCCCCCAAAACACTCAGACTTTTCATTGCCTTTAATTGTCAATGAAATCCTCCCTATGTCCCTCAACCTATCTTTCTAGCCTTGCCTTCAACAACTCCCCTACATATATCTAAAAATCCATCCAACCTTCAAAATGCCCACATTTTCTACTTCATGCCTTCATGGTTTCCTTTCCCTGTAATGCTCTTCTTCCCTGGTGTGTGTAATTCAAGATATTGAATACTACTCACCATTCAAGTGCTGCCTCAGATCCCAACTCCTCCCAAAAGTATTTCTGATTTCTCTTTCTGAACTTTCATTGTTAGTGTATAGCAATGCAAGAGATTTCTGTGCATTAATTTTGTATCCTGCAACTTCGCCAAATTCATTGATTAGCTCTAGTAGCTTTCTGGTAGCATCTTTAGGATTTTCTGTGTATAGTATCATGTCATCTGCAAACAGTGACCGTTTTACTTCTTCTTTTCCAATTTGGATTCCTTTTATTTCTTTTTCTTCTTTGATTGCCATGGCTAGGACTTCCAAAGTTGTATAAAAGTGGTGAGAGTGGACATCCTTGTCTTATTCCTGATCTTAGAGGAAATGCTTTCAGCTTTTCACTGTTGATGATGATGTTACCTCTGGGTTTGTCATATATGGCCTTTACTATGTTGAGGTAGGTTCCCTCTATATGCACTTTCTGGAGAGTTTTTATCATAAATGGGTGTTGAATTTTGTCAAAAGCTTTTTTCTGCATCTGTTGAGATAATCATACGGTCTTTATTCTTCAGTTTGTTAATGTGGTGTGTCACATTGATTTACGTATATTGAAGAATCCTTGCATCCCTGGGATAAATCCCACTTGATCATGGTGTATGATCCTTTTAATGTGCTGTTGGATTCTGTTTGCTAGTATTTTGTTGAGGATTTTTGCATCTATGTTCATCAGTGATATTGGCCTGTAGTTTTCTTTTTTTGTGATATAAGAACCTACTGTACAGCACAGGGAACTCTACTCAATACTCTGTAATGACCTATATGGGAAAATCATCTAAAAAAGAGTGGATATATGGATATGTATAGCTGATTCACTTTGCTATACAGCAGGAACTAACACAACACTGTAAATCAACTATACTCCAATAAAAATTAATTTAAAAAAAAGTATTCCTGAATCAAGCAGATTGAATTGCTTCTTCCTTGGGACTTTGCATTTCTCACACCACATGCCTTGTTGAAACCAAATTCTAAGGATTTAACTAAATGGCTGCACATAGTATCCAGAAAAAATAAGTTGATTTCCTTTTGTACTGGACATTATACCATGGACACTGTACACTCATCTAGTGCTTTCTATGAAATTATAAGTTTTTTTCAGACAGAGGGCATAATGAACTGATCGATGCTTTATGGGGCCTATCTTGTTGCTTTAGACACAACGGGCCTCAAACAAGATTTATCTAATTTCTTGAATTATCTAATTATAATCATATAGCTCAAGTACGGAGCTTTCCCTAGACAGTGAATATAAATGTATTGCCATTCATGTTTGCATTCAAATATCAAAGCCCCAAGGCCCCACCTCTTGAAGGAGGTAGGAGTCTATTTTATAGAATTCTCTTATATCAATATTTCTGACAATCTCCAACAGTGCTGACAAATGTCCTTAAGTCTGTCCTGATGGTCACAGCATGCAACTGCTTCCTGATAAGGATCATGTAGCCTAGGCACCACCATCTTACTAAGAAGCCATTCAAAGCTGGAATTCTATTCCTAATTCAATTGCTGCCACTGCCATAACTAGATCAGAAATCCTTCTCAATGATTTTTGAAGTGAGAAGGAGAAAGCTTTTTCTGCGTTATGCTTAACTGATGGGAGTGGAGGTGGGGTGGGAGTGAGCCCTTTAATTAGAACACAGAACTGCAAAGCTTTATAGCAGCTATCAATAACTTTCACTCACTGTCACAGCTAGTAAAACCATGGCTTTGCAGCTCAGCTTCTGTTAGTCCCACAGACATGCCAGTCGTATCTAGCCATCTAATCTTGCTACTGCTTTTAGGTGCCTGATTGCCTAAAACCTTAGCACCTTTGCTACTGTCAACGGGTCCCTCCAGCACTATTCCTCACCACTGCCACCACAGTAGTAGTTGGAGCTGGCAAGCCAATGACACCACCAGCATTGCTACTAGCCTTGCTGAGTAACGTACAGTCCCTGGGTTCATTTGACATAATAAAGTGCTACTTGCTCAAGCTGCCTATTGTACATTGTTATGTAGCTCTCCACTCATTCACCTGGGCAAAGGTGATACAGTGAGAAATCTTGTGATTGTTCTTTAGTGTTCCCTTAGAATGTGTACCCAGCAAAGTTGTCTGAGATCAATTCAGCTTTTTCAGTCTGTGCATGCACGTAGCTACTTTCAGGTCTTCCGCACTCCACCCTGGCCTCCCACTCATCCCATGTATGGCTGGATTCGGATGAGTTCTGGTGACAGCCACCTAGCTCTATGAGAATCAATACTTCTTTCTCCCTTCAGCCCACTATACCTGGCTCACTATTTCAGTCCTTGTCTTTTATCATGAAATCTCTCAGGGGTCCTATTTCCTTTCCTGAAAAGGACTCCATTAGAGTTACAGTGGTCCATTTGATATGTCAGTATAGCCTTGAACCTCATTGGTGGTCAGGTCCAATTCTTTTATTTTATCTCATGAGATCTCCCATCCCAATATAAATTAGTGAATGCAAGTGATATGGGGCACATGAAGTGGCATTTGAGCGCTTTATCCTGACCATATCAGACATCTATATTCACCACATATCAAAATTATTTTAAAAGTTTTCTAAAGTCCCTGGAGAAGACCAAGGAATTTAACAATTTGACCATTACCATGCTTAGCTATTCAGAAGAGTCCTTGTCAGCACATTTGTATGAGATAACTACCTGAGGCTCTGCACAGAGCCACCCAAAAAGAGTGAACAGTGCAGAGCACTCGGAGAGAGCTGACAAAAGTGCCTGTTCATGCCAGCCAGACTGGACACACTCATTCAATAGCCAATATGTAAAATTCATAATGACTGCCTTCCAACCAAAACCTATGAGACACGTGAAGAAGCAAGAAAGTATCAACCATAATGAAGAGAATATTCATCAAAAGAAAAAGACAGAACTGGTATGTATGTTAGAATTAGCAGAGGGCATTGAAATGTTCTTATAACTGCATTCCATATGTTCATAAAGTTAAGTAGAGATATGAAAGCTATAAAAAAGATTCAAACAAAACTTCTGTAGGTGAAAACCTTAATATCTGAGATGAAAATTATACTGGATGGGATTAGTGGAAGTTTAGACATTGCAGAAGAGAAGATTGAAAGATTGATGACCTTGAACACATAGCAGTAGAACTAATTCAAAATAAAATACAGACAACAAATTTAAAATGGACGACGAGCTGTTGGAGAACTTCAGTTACCAAATATATGTGTGATTAGAATTCCCAGAAAGGAAAGGGAGAAATATTGAAAGAAATAATGTATGATTATTTTTCCAAATTTGAGGGAAACTGTAAACCCACAGATCCAAGCTCAATGAATCTCCAGCAGAAGAAACATAAAGAAAACTACACCAAGATACACAATAATCAAGTTGCTCAAGACCAGTACTTAAGAGAAAACCTCAACAATGGCAGCAGTGGAGAAAGACACATTACATGAAGAGAAACGTATAGACAGGAGCAGGTTTCTTGTTGGATACAATAGAAGTAAGAAGAAAGTGGAGGGAGGGGGAAGGGTAAGCTGGGACGAAATGAGAGAGTAGCATGGACTTATATATACTACCAAATGTAAATTAGATAGCTAGTGGGAAGCAGCCGCATAGCACAGGGAGATCAGCTAGGTGCTTTGTGACCACCTAGAGGGGTGGAATAGGGAGGGTGGGAGGGAGACGCAAGGGGGAGGAGATATGGGGATATATGTATATGTATAGCTGGTTCACTTTGTTATAAAGCAGAAACTAACACACCATTGTAAAGCAATTATACTACAATAAAGATGTTAAAAAAAAAAGAAAAAAAAAAGAAAGTGGAGCAACATCTTTAAAGTACTGAAATTCTAAAATAATAATAAAAATATAAGCACCAACTTAGAATCCTATACCCAGCAAAAATATCTTTCAAACTGTAAGGGAAATAAAAAATTTTTCAGAAATATGAAACCTGAGAAAATGTATTATGAGAGGACTTGGACTATAAGAAATCTTTAAAACCTTCTTCAGGCAAAAGTAAAATGACACCGGACAGAAATATGGACCTACACAAAGTAATGAAGAGAATGGAAACAGCAGCACTTGGGTAAACATATGAGATTTTCTTCTAACTATTTAAATATCTTTAAAAGATAATTGACTATTTAGACAAAAATAGTAATGTGGCATGCATAATATGTATAAAAGTAAAATATATGACAACAGTAGCATAGAGGCTTGGAGGAGAGAAATGGAAATGTACTATTGTAAGTATCTTATAGGTGAAATTGTATAATGCCACTTGAAGGTAAGGCATGATAAATTAAAAATGTATACTATGAATCCTAAAACAATCACTAGAATAACAAAACAAGAAATATTGTTATAGGTAATAAGCCCGAACAAAGACGATAAGGTGAAATTTTAAAAGACTCAATTATTCCAAAATTTGACAAGAATAGTGAAAAAGAACAACAGAATAAATAGAAAACAGAGAACAAAATGGCAGATTTAAATCTAGCCTTATCAATAACCATATTAAATAAAAATGGTCTGAACACCCTAATCAAAAGGAAGAGATTGTCAGATTTGATTTTTTAAAAAGACCCAACTGTATACTGTTTAAAAATTACCTGTAAGGGCTTCCCTGGTGGCGCAGTGGTTTCGCGTCCGCCTGCCAATGCAGGGGAACCGGGTTCGCGCCCCGGTCTGGGAGGATCCCGCATGCCGCGGAGCGGCTGGGCCCGTGAGCCATGGCCGCTGGGCCTGCGCGTCCGGAGCCTGTGCTCCGCAACGGGAGAGGCCACAACAGAGGTAGGCCCGCATACCAAAAAAAAAAAAAAAAAAAAAAAAAAAAAAAAAAAAAAAATTACCTGTAAAATATAAGGAGACAAATATAAAAAATAAAGGAATATAAAAAATATGGTATACAAACACCATATAAAGGCAAGAGTGGCTATATTAATAACAGACTAATTAGAATTCCGGACAAGGAATGTTGTAAAATTTAGGAAGGCCATTTCTTAATAATGGAAGTATTAACTCATCAAATACAACAATCTTAAATGTGTACGTAACTAATAACAGAGATGAAAAGACAAACAGACTCACAATTATGTTTATATTATTTATAAAGAGACATATTTTAAAGAATTGGCTCACACGATTGTGGAGGCTGCGAGTCCAGACCCCACAGGGCAAGCCGGCAGGCTGGAGATTCAGGCAGCAGTTGATGCAGCCGTGATTGCAGTGGTTCACAAGGGAATTTTTTAGGATGAGAGAATATTTTATATTTTGATTAGAATGAGATTCCATGGGTGAAAATCTTCATTAAAAAGTATCAAACTGTTCACAAAAGAGTACATTTTAGCAAATTATACTCTAATAAAATTTAAATTAGAGTATTTTTTAGGATACATACTCAACGTAACAAGTCAAATAGAAGAGTATTTTAAAACGTAATAATCCACCCTAGCCAAAATCCCCATCCCTGGAAACTGTGGTTAAAAAACGTATCTATGCTGAATTCCTTGACACCACTCTTTTCTTCTTATTTACCAGCTTTCTCTATGTTCTTTACTGGAAATTCTGATTCTGCTGGCCTCTAAATAACAGGGCTCTTCAGTATTCTATATTAAAACCTTTTCTTGAATTGCTCTATATGGTCTTCTTGCTGATCTTACATTTATTTATTACCTCCAAACTGATGGTTTCCAAATCTAATATCAGTGACAGTCTCTTCCTGAAAGTAACTCTCCCTAAATGTCCCATAGGAATCTCAGTGAACATGTTATATTTCCCCAAATCTGCCCCTTGCCTGTGTTCACTTCCCCGTTGAACCACACTTTCATTTACTTAAGCTTTTTGCTTGAAACTGGGAAGTCCATCTAGAAAATGATGGGCAAAGAACAGTAAACGTTCAGATTCACAGCAAACCCTGCCTTTACTACATGCTTTACAGCCTCCTTCTAGCGAATATTTCTTTGACTCAAGAGAAAATGACCTAGTTAATTTTACCTGCAGTAACCAGGTATGTCTCCTACATAGTCTGTGGAGGGAGGGTTATACAGAAAGTTGCCATGCCCTTGGATGGTCATCCCGGGTTTCCACTAGCTTGACAGTTCAAGCCACGTTCCCTCTCACCCCACCATTTCTTACCAGACTATTAGAATAGTTTCCTAACTGGCTTCTTGGCTCCAGTCTCCAAATATTCAATGCAGGCACCTCTCCCCACATTGCTGCTAAGTATATTTTCTAGGAAAAAAATGTACCAATGATTTAGGATGGTGTGTGAGGCTCTGCATACAGGATATGTCATAGCTGCATATGCCATGCCTCTGCCATACGTTATTCTCCAAATTTGAAATGTTGATTTGCCCTCCAGCTTTTGCTTCATTCACTTCTTCAGCCTAAAATGCACTCTTCACCACATACCTACACACCAAGAAAAATTCCCAATTATTTTTCAAGTCTTAGACAAAGCATTATCTGTTCAATGAAAATGTCCTGACATCTCCCCCTACTCCAGTCCTACTATAACTCATTTTATGTCCTCTGTGCTTAACCAGTATTGTCTTATACTATAGCACCTATTAAATGTTTTTACTTTATATGAAGAAATGTCTTGTGATTTATACAATTTTTATATTCAGGACCCAACACAGGATATCTCGATCTTGGTATTACCAACATTTTAGACCAGGTAATTCCTTGTTGTTGGGGGCTACCCTGTGCACTGTCGGATGTTTAGTTGCATCCTTTGCTGTTAAATAGAACTCCCTCCACCTCAGTCATGATGATCAAAAATGATTCCAGGCATTGCCAACATCCCCTTAGGGGAAAAATCACTCTGGATAAGAACTACTGGCCTAATACATATCTGGCCACATAAAAGCATGTGGAATAAGAATATATATTGCTTTTCAGGGCAAGCAATAGCAGGAAAAAGCAGAACTTAACATGTCCCATATTTAGCCTTGAGACGAGAGGGATGCAGTGGATAAAGAGAGGACCAAGGCAAAAGCTGCAACGTTGGAGCCTGAAGCGGGGGCAAAGGAAAGGTTCCATGTGGAATCAAAGCAGGATCAAAACATGAACGCATCCTCTTTTCTCTTTACAAGAGAAGTCCAAGCTAGTCAGTATAGAGACAGACTTTTAAGTCTGGTCCTCACCCTTAACCAGAAAGAGGACTGTGTGGATTCCCAACATAAACATGATTGAAGCTGAAAGCATATCCAAAATGGGCAGGAATGTGCTCCAATATCCTCACCCAAAATGCAAATAGCTTTCATTGGTTCATGAAGGTGAACAATAGATATTTCCTCAAACTTGATCACTGCCTTCCTGGATACTTGAGAAGGAATGATGAACTCCACTCCAATGGAATAGAAATGAGGTAGAACCTCCTCCCTTCCCAGTTCTGGATTTGGTCACCAAGGTTTGGAAGGCACATACAGAAACAACTGCAGAAGGACCTGGATTTTAAAAAGCAGGGTTTTTGTTTTTTTTTAGGATAGGTCAAATATATTTTTGCACTGAAATAAAGAACATGTGAGAGTCATAATAGAAATGCAGAAATCATAAATAGCAAAGCTAATGCCAACACAGCAGCAGTACAGAAGATCAGCAAAGAGGCATGACTGAATGTTAAAAATAAAATAGGTTCTGAACAGACTTACTGAATATAGGAATTTTTTTGTTTTGTTTTCTGAAGCCAGTGTAACAAATGATGGTAATAGTAACTTTGGCAGGCTGCTAAAAAGCTGGGTATATCAAAAAATGATTCTCTTTTCCCTTGCAAAAATAATATGAAAATGAAACTGGGATATTTATTTCCCCTTTTAACACAGCAGGGATCACTTACAGCAAATAAGCCTAACAACGCTCCGATGCGGGAAGCACTGATGCTGTTAAGAACTGACCATTGTCATTATCCATACAATGCATCAAATGCCCAAACCGTGCCTAACAACAGTCTTTTACCTCAGCCTTCTGCTTTCAAAGTGCTGTTTCTTTTTCCCCATAAAATCGTAAAAGAGGTTATTAAACAGAGCAGAAGGTCCTCACATATTCTCTCTCTCACCTCATCCTATGCTGAGTCCCAGAAGGAGAGTAAGTAACCCAAAATGTAGCAACAAGATTAGGATACAGATGTGGAACAACTTACTGATTCAACAATTATTGTTCTTGTTATTCAGCATCTCCATTGTGTCAAGACTTTGTATCAGGTTCTGTGCCAGTAAAATATATGTATATTAACAATCCGAGGAAACATTTTTTTCTGGAGCTTGAGAATTGTTAAAGAGAACAATAGGCCATGAAGCAACTGTATGTTTACAAATCAGGCTGCTTAGATCAGAGAGAGGAATCAAAGGACAGCCGGGAATCTTCAAGGGGCCTCAATCAATGAAGAATTTCAAGGAGAATGTTTAATTGTTAAAGGTGCATGACAGACACTTAAAAGTAGAACAGACCCTTATCAACCTGAGAGAAAATTAGATTTAATAGCACTTGAAATCAGAGGGGTGAATTAAAGGTCATTAATATGGCTGCACTGGCAGCCTTGACAAGGTGGCTCCGTCTCTCTGAGCCTCATTTTTCTCATTTATAAAATGTTACAGAACTAATTGCTTCTTCATAGGCTGGTTGTGAAGTTTAAGTGAGGTAATGTACCTTGCACGTGCACAAGCAATGGAGTTGTTGTTACTATTGCAATGAGTTCCACGGCATGAACTTAAAATTATTGGACAGGAGAAAATGCACCAAACTGATCAAAAGCAATTGTCTCTTGATAACTGGGATTAGAGGTGAACTGATTTCCTTCTTTCTACTTTTCTGCATTTTCCGTATTTTCTATAATGAGCATACATTATTTTATAATCAGTAAAACATCAGCCTTTAAAACAGGTTTTCAATTTAACTTTATTGAATGAATTATTTTGTAGGATAATCAATGTTAATCCAACTCCCATAATCAAGTGGCTTTTGGATAAACAAATCCTTGATCATATTGAATACTTAAATTGTGCCAAACATTGTCCTAAACCACATGCAGAAATGGGAAAGCATGCTTCCGGGCCGCAGGGAGATAAGCCTTGTGAATAAATGTCTTCTTTCCTCTGTCTCTCCACAAAAGCAAATAAACTGCCATCATGTACATAGACCTGCATGAAAAAGGTACCAAAGTCCAACCTTTAAAGGTTCAGGATTGGGAATGAAATGATGTGAGATCAACTGCTGGTTAATATTCAGCAAATATTAATTGACTGCCTACTATATGCTGGACATTTTCTAGGCATGAGGAAAACAGCAGTAAACAAACAAGTATGTAGTTTTGGATGTGGTTTTTTAATCTTTCCATTCCCGTTTTCTTACTTTTCCAATGGAAAGAAGTAAATGAAATAACATATAGTGTCTAGAATAAAGCAAGCACACAGCATCCTTCTGTACTGAATCTTTCCCATCAGCAAGCAAATGTACTGGTAAAGGTCCCATTTTTTAAATAATAATAAAATTTATTTGATTTCACCTCCCCCTCTAGTTCCCAATTTATTTTTCTTCTACTGCTGATGGACTACCCTGTGGGTAAGAATTGTCCATAGTCACTGTCTCCAACTTCTCCCCTCCCATTCTCTCTTGAACACATTCCAAACAGGGATTGGCCCAGAAATTGCCTTTGTCAACAGGGACTCAGCTAGTAAATACTATGCCTTGTGCAAATTAGAAAATGGCACCCATCTGAATGGATGCATTATAAATAGCTGTGCCCTCCACGTGGATGTAGCAGATGCAGGGAGTATTTCACAACCACTTACCCATTTGAACAGACCTTTGTACAATGCATAAGCAGCACATCCACAGTGATTCTGCTTCTTATGACTGCCAGTGGTTAAACCTACTGATCAATTCTCAGCTCTTATCTTACCTGCATTATCAGTAACATATGCCAGGGTGGATTCCTACCTCCTCTTTGAAGCACCTTCTTTATTCTTTTTCTCCTTGCTGGTTTCTTTTTTTCCCCCAGCTTTATTGAGATATAAGTGAAATGTAACATTGTATAAGTTCAAGGTATACCGTGTGATGATTTCATACATGTATGTACTGTGAAATGATTACCACAATAATTTTAGTTAACACCTCCATCACCTCACCTAAGTACCATTTGTGTGTGTGTGTGTGTGTGTGTGTGCACACATGTATGCACGGGTGTGCCTGTTTGGTGAGAACATTTAAGATCTACTCTTCTAGCAACTAAGTAAATAATAGAGTATTGGGAACTATAATCAACATGCTGTACAAAAGCTCCCCAGAACTTATTTATCTTATAACTAGAAGTTTATACCCTTCAACAAACATCTCCCCATTTCTCCTTCCCTCCAGCCCCTGGCAACCACCATTCTAACTCTCTGATTCTATGAGTAAAATACTGCATAGTCTTACTTATTTGTGGAATCTAAAACAATAAAAGCAAAAAAAAATATCAAAGTCATAGAAATGGAGAGTAGAAAAGTGATTGCTAGGGGCTGGAGGAAATGGGGAGATGCTGGTGAAAGGGTACAAACTTTCAGTTATAAGATTAATAACGTCTGAAGAGCTAATGTAAAATATGGTGACTATAGATGATAACACTATATTGTATAACAGTGATTTTAACAACAAAAAAAATATTTGTCTTTCTCTGACTTCTTTTGCTTGGCATGATGCTCTTAAGGTCCATCTATGTTGTTGCAAATGGCAGGATTTCCTTCTTTCTTCTGGATGAATAGCTTTTTATTGTTATATATATACCACATTTTTTTATCCATTCTTCTGTCGATGGACATGTAAGTTGTTTTCATGTCTTGGCTATTACGAGTAATGCTGAAATAAATAAAGGAGTACAGATGTCTTTTCAAGATACTGATTTCATTTCCTTTGGATATATACCCAGAAGTTGGATTGCTGGATCATGTGGTAGTTCTATTTTTAATTTTTTTGAGGAAGCTCCATACTGTTTTCCACAGTGGCGGCACCAGTTTATGTTTCCTCCAACAGTGCACAAGAGATCAATTTTCTCCACATCCTGGCCAACACTTGTTATCTCTTGTCTTTTGATAATAGCCATTCCGACAGGTGTGAGTTGATATCTCATTGTGGTTTTAATTAGTGATGTTGAGTACCTTTTGGCTATTTGTGTGCCTTCTTCGGAAAAATGTTATTCAGTTCCTCTGCCCATTTTTTAATTGGATTATTTTGGGGTTTTTTGCTATTGAGTTGTATGATTTCTTTATATACTTTGGATATCACCCCATGTCAGATATATAATTTGTAAATATTTTCTCCCATTCCACAGGTTACTTCTTCACTTTGTTGATTCCTTTTTCTGTATGAACTTTTTAGTTCAGTGTAGTCCTATTTGTTTAATTTTTGCTTTTGTTGCTTGTGCTTTGGTGTCATACCCAAAAAATCTTTGCTGAGACTAATGTCAAGGACTTTTTTTTCCATATGGTTGTTTAGGAATGTGTTTTTGGGTGTGTGAATTTTCCCAGTTTTCCTCTTGTTATTGATTTTTAGTTTCATGTCACTGTGGTCAGAAATATACTTGGTATGATTTCAATCTTCTTAAATTTGCTAAGATGTTTTGTGACCTCTTATATGACCTATACTGGAGAATGCTCCGTGTACACTTGAGAAGAACGTGTATTCTACTGCTGTTGGATGGAATGTTCTGTATAAGTCTGTTAGGTTAATTTGATCTAAAGTATATTTCAAGGATGCTTCCTTATTGATTTTCTGTCTGGATGATCCATCTGTTATTGAAAGTGGTGTATTAAAGTCCCCAACAATTATTGTATTGTTGTCTATTTCTCCCTTCAGGTCTATAAGTATTCGGTCATATACTGGGTACATATATTTTTATGATTGTTATATCCTCTTGATGAATTAACCCCTTTATATTACATAACCTTTTTTGTCTCTTGTTACAGTTTTTGACTTAAAGGTCTACTGTGTTTGATATAAATATATCCACTCCTGCTGTCTTTTGGTTTCCATTTGCATGCAGTATCCTTTTCCTTCTCTTTACTTTGAGCCTGTGTGCCCTTAAAGCTGAAGTGAGTCTCTCATAGGCAGCATATATTTGGCTCTTGTTTTTTATCCATTCAGCCATTCTATGCCTTTTGATTGGAGAATTTAATCTATTTACATTTAAAATAATTATTGATATGTAAGGACTTACTAATGTTATCTTACTGTCTTATGTGTTGTTTTGTTTTGTTTTGTTTTTTATAGTTCCTTTGTTCCTTTCTTCCCCTCTTGCCATCTCCCTTTGTGACTTGATTTTATATGTGCTTTGATTCCCTTCTCTTTATCTTTTGTGTATATACTGTAGGTTTTTGCTTTGTGGTTGCCGTGAGGCATATATAAAACATCTTACAGATTCAACAGTCTATTTTATGTTGAAGCTAATGACTTAGCTTCAATATCATATGAAAATTACTGTTTTACTCACCACCATTTTATGTTTTTGATGTCACAATTTACCTTTTATATTGCATATCCATTAACAAACTATTGTAGCTACAGTTATTTTTATACTTTTGTCCTTTAATCTTTATACTAGAGTTAAATGGCTAATACGCCACCATATTACAGTATTAGAGTATTCTGAATTTGAACATGTGTTTTCCTTTACCAGTGTGTTGTATATTTTCATATGTTTTTACGTTACTAGTTAGCAACCTTTTATTTCAACGTGAATAATTCCCATCAGCATTGGAAGGCCCTGACCCATGAACTCCTGTATCCAACTGCCTCTCAGTCATTTCCCCTTGGGTATCTAACAGGCAACTCAAAGTTAACAAGGCCAAAACTGAGTTTCCAATCACTTCCCATCATTCTAATTGTTAGGACCAAAAACCTAAGGGTTATAGAATTCCTTCTTTGTCTCATACCTCTGCATCCACCTGTAAGCATATTTATCAGCACAACCTTCAAATGTTGAAGGAATTCAACAATGTCTTACTACCTCTGTCATTCATAGTTGGTCCAAACCAACACCATCATTCATCTATTATTTCAATTGCTTTCTAACTGGTGAATCTGCTTCTGTTCTGGTCCCCCTTCAATCTCTTTTCCACATAAGTCAGAGTGAGCTTGTTAACATTCAAGTCAGATTATGTCACCTGTCTGTTTAAAACCTCCCAGTGGTTTCCCAGCTAAACCAGAGGAAAAAGCCAGTGATGGCTCCCCTTGGCATCTGGCCTGAATTGCCTCTCTGACTTCATCTCCAATACTTCTGCCCCCAACACACACTATTCATTTCTCTTCTGCAACATTTGCTGATTTATTTTTCCTTGAGCACACCAAGCACACACACACTTACCTCAGGGATTTTTCTACTTACTCCTCAAATGTTGGTCTTTGTTTCTTCCCTCAGAAATCTCCCTTATTTATTCCCTACTTTCTTCAGATGTCACCTCAATGATGCCTCTGTGAACACCATCTTTAAACTGCAACCCTCCATTTTCCTTTCCAGCCTTATTATACAATAATATAAAATATATTTTACTTATATTTTGTTTGCTTTTTGTCTCCCCCCAAAATAATACAAGCTCTACACAGCTAAAAAAAATTTTTTGTATTAACTGTTTTATTCCTAGAACCTAAACCAGAGCATGACAGTTAGTAGGTGCTTAATACAAATTTGTTGAATAAATATATTCATATATATGTATGTATTAAATAATTGGAAGAACATACAACTATTAAGAGTGGCACAGGGGCTTCCCTGGTGGTGCAGTGGTTGCGAGTCTGCCTGCTGATGCAGGGGACACGGGTCCTTGCCCCAGTCCAGGAAGATTCCACATGCCGCGGAGCAGCTGGGCCCGTGAGCCATGGCCTCTGAGCCTGTGCTTCCGGAGCCCGTGCTCCACAATGGGAGAGGCCACAACAGTGAGAGGCCCGCATACCACAAAAAAAAAAAAAAAAAAAAAAAAAGTGGCACAGATTTTTACTTGACTATTTCCAAACAGCAGCACCAAAGAAGATTCAGAAAGGGGAGAAGGTGAGTCCAATGATTCTGGAAGTGACTAACCAAATGCTTGCAGTGACATGGCAGAATACAGGTGCTGGGGAAGTAAGGGCATCCCTTACTTACATCCCTTACTTACATCCCTTACTTACATCCCTTACTTACACAAAAGGAATCCCCATTTGTGAAATTTACCAAATTTATATTTCTTTCATTCTCAAGCACAGATCAAACTCAGATGACTATAAAGAGGATTCCTAAAGAGACAAATTAAGTAAATTATATAGGTCAGAGAAATTTAAGGAGATTAAAAGTGTAGACTAGTAAAATAGGCATGTGTAGACATGTTGAGGCTCACTGCTGTCACCAGTATCTTGCTCTCCTTTCCTTTCTTTTCACACCCCTGCAGTTAGGTATGGTCATTTGATCAGCCCCGGACAATGAAATGTGAACTGCACATCCACTTGCCACTACCTGTGCTTAGCAGTTTTCTTTGTATTTATCGTGTTTGGTGTTCTGTTCACTGTGATTCTTGAATCTGTGGACTGATATCTTCTATCTATTTTGGAAAATTCTTAGCCACTATCTTTTCAAATATTGCTCTATCCCATTCTCTCATCTCTTTCTGATACTCCAGTTATACACATATTAAGCCATTTGTCTGTATCTCTTATGTCCTTTATGCTTTGTTATTGTTCTTTTTAGTTGTTTTCTCTCTGTGCCTCAGTTTGGGTCTTTTACTGACCTGCCCCTGAGTTCCATAATCATGTCTTTTGCCTTGTTCAAGATGATGGCAAAATTCATTTTAAATTTTGAATATTTTAGTTCCAGAATATTCATTCTTTTTTATAGTTTCCAATTATTTATAAAATCCTCTATCTTTTCATCCTTTTTGTCAATCTTTTCTCCAATTTCTTTAACCTATTTAAAGTAGTTATTTTATAGTCTTTGCCAATTCAACATATATGTGTATCTGCTTCTATCAATGACTTTTTCCCCTAATTATTGGATACATTTTCTTGCTTCTTTACAAGTCTTTTAAGTTTTTATTATGTACTAGACATCATATGTAAAATAAACAGTCTAAAATTGATCTAATTTTCTCCAAGAAATGGTTTACCCTATCCTATGTTGTGCAGCTGAGTTGAGAGGCTGATCAAAACAATCCTATCAGGAATTGAGTTTAGTCAAACTAGGTTTTAGCTTTAATTAGAATCATTCCACCTCTAGTTTCAAGTATCTCCAGGAGGATATTTGTCATCTGTATGTTGTAGACCCCTCCCTCTAGTGGGACTTTTCCTTCAAAGCACCATGAGACTGTGGGGGATTTTATTGTCTTTCTAATCCAGCCCCCCAAGATCCCCTTACTACCCTAGCACTCAAATATCCTATGGAATAAACATACCAGGAGTTTGAGATCCTTCTAGATTCCAGTCTTTCACACTAGCTCATGTGGCCATCAAAAGCCTTGCTGGTTTCTCTTTCCCCCAGTTGTACCCTTCTCTCTGTGGCAAGCACATCCCCAGTCCATCTCCAGGCATGGCAAATGCCACCACGGAAGAAAATATCTTGTGAGCTAAATTCACCAAGCCTCTTCATCTTTAGAATTTCACTTCATTTGCTTATTTTTTCCTTCTAAAGCTCTCCTATGTCTGTAAATACAATGTCATGAATATTGTTTTTTGCTTTTCTTAGTTACAGCTTGCCACTACCTCTTACATCATAACTACCAGTGAGTCAAATTCTGCATTTAGGCCTTTAGTTGGTTAAACCTAAACATAGCACTTTTATGTTAATCACTCTTAGGCTTTAAGTCCACTGATCAGGCTTTGAAATATTAATTATTTTATTCAAAACTTTAGAAATTATTGCCATTCTGTCTCCTCTAATACTTAGATTTGCATATCATCTGTATATTCAATCAATAAATTAGCTAGGACTAAGTTACTCTGACTAGGATCAACTACAAATCTTTCTGATGAAATATTAGAAACTTTGCTGGAATTGGTAACTCCATCAATTAACACTCTTTAAGCAAATATTCAACCAGATGTTAGATCATTCTTCACTAATGCTTCTGTCACTTCTTCACCTACAAAAGAGATTATCAATGGGAGTTAAAGGGGCGAGATATTCTAGAGCAACCGTGGCTGGCTGGCTTAATTTCCCTAAAACACCTAAAGCAGTCAGTTGTTTTGAAGTTGATAACTTGTAAGTTAAAATTATAACTCAATAGTTGTAATAGTAGCTTAGAAGTGGTAGTACATTATTCAAAATATTTAAAATCATTGCAAGGTGAATAGATAAAACATCCATCTTAAATCTGAAAGCACAAGTCACTGAAGAAAATACAGGTTTCAGATCTGAACCATAACAGAAATTAAAATCTAATAAAGGAAATCAGCACATAAAAGAAAGATGCTCTGGAAGTGGTATTTGTGAGAAAATGGTAAGAGAAGAAGCACTTTTCATCTGTACAAATATATTTCCTTTTGTTGCTGTAAGTTATACAACAATTTTTAAAAATTTGATTTAGTTTTATTTCAAAATCAACACATTTTTACTATGCTTTTAAACCCATATATGTAGGTTTTTCAACACTGATTGTATATTAGGATTACCCAGGTGTCTTTGTTTTGAAGTCCATGAGGAGCCCGAGCATTAGTATTTTTTAAAGTACTAATACCAGAACCTCTGGGAAAGGAGACCATGCAATGTAATTTTTTAAAAAGACTGTTTTTTAAAGAATAGTTTTAGGTCTACAATAAAATGGAGAGGAAGGTACAGAGATTTGCCATATATCCACAGCTCCCACATATGCATGGCCTTCCTTATTATCAATATTGCTCATCAGAATGGTACATTTTTATCAAGGATGAACCTGCATTAACATATCATAATCACCCAAAGTCTATAGTTTACCTTAGGGTTCACTCTTATTGTTATACATTCTATGGGTTTGGAAAAATGTATAATAAAATATATCCATCATTGTAATATCATACAGAGTGTTTTCACTGCCCTAAAAAATCCTCTGTGCTCTGCCTATTCATCTCTTCCTCATCCCACCCTTGGCAAACACTGATCTTTTTGTCTCAATAGTTTTGTTTTTCCCAGGATGTCATATAGTTGGAATCATACAGTATGTACCCTTCTCAGACTGGCTTGAGCTCTCACATAGTAAAATGCATTTAAAGTTCCCCCAGGTTTTTCATGGCTTGATAACTTTTTTTTTTTTTAGCACTGAATAATGTTCCATTGAATTAATGTACAATAGTTTACCCATTCACCTACTGAAGGATATCATGGTACTTCCAAGTTTTGGCAGTTATTGATAAAGATGCTGGAAACATTTGCGTGCAGGTTTTTGTGTGAACATAAATGTTCAGCTCCTCAGAGTAAATATAGAGGAGTGAGATTGCTGAGTTGGATGGTAACAATATGTTTAGTTTTGCAAGAAACCGCCAAACTGTCTTCCAAATTAGCTGTGCCATTTTGCATTTCTACCAGCAATGTTTGAGAGTTCCTATTGCTCCATATTTATATCTAAATTTCATTCATTTTATCTGACCCCCTTGGATCTAACAACCTGGATTTATTCCTTGTTCATATTTGACTTCATTTCTTTTTTGACCCACTCTGAATTTACTGATTATATCTTGATCAGTTCCCCAGCTTAGACCCAAGTTTCTTAAGAATTCAGTATTCATCAACTTCCATTGACCCACATAGACTATGTGTAGGGAAAATCCTACCCTTACGCACTGTTGAAAATTGCTGCTTTATAGAGTTGCCCCCTCATATTGAAATACTGGGCATGATTTTCCAAGATCATGGCCAACTTCATTCATAGTTTGGGCAAGTAGAATGGAGGTCAAAGATGACACACCACAACCTTCCTGATAAGTGAATATATGTTTCAAACCTAAAATCCAGCAGCTGGGGAAGATCAGCAAAGGGAAAACAAGGCTGGTAAAGGGTGTGGGCATATCAGGTAGTGAGAGGAGGTGAAATAGATTTGTTGCAGGAAAGAAAGTGGGGTGTGAGAGGATGGTCACATCCCAGGTCTCAGGAAAGTCCCTGGGATAGCTGCTGAGTGTGGGTTCTTGGTTTTGCATAGGAAAGAATTCAAGAGTAAGCCACAGTAAAGTGAAAGAAGGTGTATTCAGGGAGATACACCTCCATAGACAGAGTGTGGGCCATCTCAGAAGGCGAGAGGCCATGGGAGAGAGACACTCCACAGACAGAGTATGGGCCATCTCAGAAGGCAAGAGGCCCCAAAATATGGCGTGGTTAGTTTATAGGGGCGGGTAATTTCATAGGCTAATGAGTGGGAGGATTATTCTAACTATTTTGGGGAAGGGGCAGAGCTTTCCAGGAGTTGGGTCCCTGCCCACTTTTTGGCCCTTTATGGTTGGCCTCAGAACTGTCAGCCTGTGGGTCTGTCATTTAGCGTATGCTAATGTATTACAATGAGCGTATAAGGAGGCCCAAGATCTACTGGAAATCAATCGTCTGCCATCTTGAACCTAGCTGGTTCTAACCAGTTTATGTCGTGTCCTCAACAGCTATGTCATTCTTTTAAAGGTTGTGCCCTGCCCCCTTCCTGTCTCTGGTTGACTTTTGGAACCAAATTAGAATGGAACAAGAGCAGAATCCTGGTACCATTAAGTTGGATCACACTGCCATGTGATTGTATAGGTGGCGAAGATGGTAGTACTTGGGTACAGGAGTTCTGACATGGGGTCCCTAAGGGAATGTTCTGTGACTCAGAGAAAGTCTAAAAATTATAGAAGGTGAACTGACAAGAACCTAGAAGTCATTACTTGAGTTAGAATTACAGATCAGACAAACAAGAAGCATGGCTCTATACCAAAGCTTAGCGAACATTCAATCAGAACTCCATACCACTTCCTGCCTCTGCCTCTGCCTCTGCCTCGAGCCCAAATTACACCAGGAAGAAACATTGATGTAGATCATAGATTATACAATCAATAGGCCCAATTATGTTAGAATTGAGCTGGGCAGGAAGGTGGTGGTAGGTAGATAGATAGCATGGACCAAGTAAATAAGTCAGGAGCTAGTGACACAGAGAGATAACACTTTTCTGAAATGAATTGACAAGAGGTTGAGTAGGTGGAAGAAAGGTTGAATGTTGCCTGAAAGCTGAGAGGTAGAGAAAAAAGGAGGTTCTGTGCTCAATGACTGCTCTAGGACCAAGAAATGCTTATGAGCAAGAAGCTAGGTCAATGTCACCTTGTTTTATCATCTTTTTTTAAAACATCTTTATTGGAGTATAATTGCTTTACAATGTTGTATTAGTTTCTGCTGTATAACAAAGTGAATCAGCTATATGTATACATATATCCCCATATCCCCTCCCTCTTGCCTCTCCCTCCCACCCTCCCTATCCCACCCTTCTAGGTGGTCACAAAGCACCGAGCTGATCTCCCTGTGCTATGCAGCTACTTCCCAGCTGAGTAATATTCCACTGTACATATGTGCCACATCTTTATCCATTCATCTGTTGATGGACACTTAGGTTGCTTCCATGTCCTGGCTATTGTAAATAGTGCTGCAATGAACATTGTGGTACATGACTCTTTTTCAATTATGGTTTTCTTGGGGTATATTCCCAGTAGTGGGATTGCTGGGTCATATGGTAATTCCTTTTTTATTTTTTTAAGGAACCTCCATACTGTTCCCCACAGTTGCTGTATCAATTTATATTCCCACCAACAGTGCAAGAGGGTTCCCTTTTCTCCACACCTTCTCCACCATTTACCGTTTGTAGATTTTTTGTTGCTGACCATTCTGACCGGTGTGAGGTGATACCTCATTGTAGTTTTGATTTGCATTTTTCTAATCATTAGTGATGTTGAGCATCCTTTCATGTGTTTGATGGCAATCTGTGTATCTTCTTTGGAGAAATGTCTATTTAGGTCTTCTGCCCATTTTTGGATTGGTTCGTTTGTTTTTTTGATATGAGCAGACCACTTATCAGGCCATTGATCATGCAATGAATGCAAAAGGAAGCTGGGAACTGAACTAATTAATAAGTCGAAGATCACTATAGATAAGATAAAAGCCAGTCTGTGCAAACTGTAGGCTGATAACTTAAGGCAACAGAAAGAACAGATGCTGACAACTTACACAGCAATGTCTTCCAGTCTTGGAATTGTGGATCCTCGGGGAGACCCTGAACTATTGTTAGGAATGTTTAGATCCATAAGCATTCCAGGCATTTTCAAATGATGAGATAATCTGTTTGCATATATACTACTCTTTTCAAATGTCTGTTGATGCTATAAGATTAATCAAATGTAAATTAATTTAAAAGATATATTGTTTTATTGAATTCATAGAAGTTTATTTTCATTTTGTATTTTCTAAGCAATTGCAAATACTAAAATATAACTGTTGTCAGGTATTGGTCTGACAAAATGTTTCACGTGAGAAAATATTTCTCATAGTCACATAGGCTGAGAACTACTGTTTTAAAGGAAAAGAGAGAGGCAATATCACCCCAAGGAGCAAGCAGCTAGACTTGGTGGAGGTGGGGGTGAAGGCAGTGTGATAAAGTAGAGAGAACTCAGTTCAGATCCCCTCTGCACCGTTTCCTAGCTGTGAGCAAATTATTTATCTTTCTATGGCTGTTTTATCATTGTTGAAATGGTTATAGTACTATCCAAGTTTAGAGTGTTGTTGCAAGACTTAATGACAATGTATGCAAAGAATCTGGCACATAATAGCTACCCAATAAATTGTAACTATTATAGCTACTGCAAAAGAGATGATTAATAGTGAGAAACAAATGACATTCAAAATAAGGAAAAGTAAAGAAGGCTGAAGAATTTGTCAGAGAAATGTAAATACAGAGTCAAGGTATAGGGAGATGAGAACTTTACTCCTGGATCTGCCACTAAGGAGGTGAACATAAATAAATCACTTAACTTGTGGACTCCAGTTGCTTCCTCAGGAAAATGAAGTAGTTGGTCTCATCTTTAAAACTGTATGATTTTCCTGTGATTACTTTTAGGGAGAATAAGAATGTCAATCCCAGATACAGGAGTTGGTTGAGCTGTTGAATAATTAGTGTACAGTCCCTCTAGCTTCCTGATCTCTGCTCTGGCCTCACCCCTTGTAAGGTCTCACAGAACCTACAAGTAGGGACCGGGCCTGCAGCCAACCAGGTTCCAACCACATAGGGCTCTAAGAGTTCTCTCCAAGTCAGGTATGTGGATTTAGAATGAATTTCCCAGTCACTATGGTGATTGGTTTCCTGTGTTATAATAAATACCCAACCAAGACCTGTTCCATCTCCCAAGTGATACCTAAACACGGCCTCTGTACACCAGTGCCAGATTAAATCTTCAGTTTTGGGTGAGGTAGAAAGAAATAGCTTTATTGCTTTGCCAGGCCAAGGGGGCCAGAGTGGACTAATGTCCTCAAAATTGTGCGTCCCGACCTGGAGGGGGTAGTGAGGAGCTTTATATTAATGGTTCAAAGAGCAGGGCATGATCAGCTCGTGGACATTCTTCTGACTGGTTGGTGGTGAGGTAATTGGGAGTCAGCATTATCAACCTTCTGGTTCCAACCAGTCTGGGGTCTATGTGCTGTGGGCAGCATAGAGTTAACTTCTCCCACCTAGTGGGGGTTTCAGTATCTGTGAAACAGCTCCAAGGACGTGGCTTGGAACATTATCTATAGTCCTTGAGGAAGAACTAAAGGTCCTTGACTTTGTTTAACAGCTAAAATATTATTATTTTGTCTTGCTTGACTGTTTTCCTTTCTTTCTGCATTTTTTCACTTCTCTGATTACATTTATTCTTCGACTAAAGTTTTTTCTACAGGCAAAAGGCAGGCAAAGGACATGCATGGGGGTTCATTCTGGAAAGGCCTCATAAGATCCTGCTCAGTTACACAAATACTATGAAACCCTTGTCTCTCAAACACAATCCCCGTTGGTTTCCACAGTGTTTGGATTCTTCCTTCCGTCCACGTCGTCTCACTTTTCACAGCCACTTCTCATTACCCTTTAACATACATAACTCTTCCTTACTAATAGCTGTATAAAAATAATGCTGTACAATTGTACCATGAAAATAATTTTGTAAAAAGATCCCATGATTGGTGCAAGCTCCTACTTATAAACTTTTATCTGGTTTCCAAGTTTTATTTTATGAATAATGCCAACCCCCCCAAAAAAAGTCAATTTACATATGTGTTTATGTATTCATACATTTATTTCTATAGGATAGGATCCCATAGTTTAGTATTTCTAGTTGAATAATGTAGTTTTAATTTTAATAACTACTGCCAAATTGATTTCCACAAGAGCCTGCAATAATGCATATTTCTATCCTTAATATCTGAAAATGTCTTCTTCTATAATCCCCACCAGCAGTAGGTATTATTTTTTTGGTAATTTTTGCCAATATAATGAATGGAAACTAAGTTCTCAGTATGACTTTGATTTCTCTGAAAATTGGGTACAAAGTCAGGCTCCACTTATTTTCATACACGTATTTGTGATTTGAATTTGCTCTCTTCCAAAAAGTCTTTTTGTAACTTTTGTTTGTTTTCCTTCCGGGCGGTTTGTTTCTTTGTTATCAGTTTGTAAGAACTTTCTCTCTACTATAGATGGTCATCATAAACTATGTATACTGCCACATGTGAATCAAGCTGCTTTATTCCTCTAGCACTTAGGTTTTGATCTTTGATAGTACTTTTCACTAAAGGCACCCCTATTCTTTGGGGCAGGAAAAAAATCAAGATGGGCCTGGAAAATGCTGTTGCTAGAAAACAAGGATGCTTTTTAAATACCTGAGGCAGTGCTGAAAACACAAAAACACTGTCTAAAGGGGTCTGCACTAGCCAATTATAACAACATGAGTATCAAAAGGAAAATAAAAATTCTGGTTGACTGGAACAGGTTGTTTTTGTGAAAAGCCATCTGTACTGATACTCAAAAAAAATGGAAAAGTGAATGTAAAAAGAATTGATGAATTTATATAGTTTTAATGAGAAGAGTATTGATTTGTGCAGGCCTTCTGTTTATTCCATTAAGTATATATTTGTGTATAGAAAATAGATACACATTTTCTCTACCAGTCTAAGTAGAGTGGATAGAGAAAACAGGAGATAGACTGAATAATATCAGAGAATTTGGCCCAAAAGATGGGCATGATGTATACAAAGAAATTTTACATTGCTTCTGAAGAATATAAAAAATAAATGAATGAAAAAACATGCAATATTCTTTGATAGGAAGACTCAGTATCATACAAGTTTCAATTTAGTATAAAAATTTATTGTAACCTAATAGCAATAGAGGTTTATTTTGTTGGACTGGGAAATTAATTCTAAAGTTTATAGGAAAATTTAAAAATATATATGAAAAGAAAAATAATTTTGGAAGTATATTTCTAACATATAAAAAAATGTTAAACAAAAAATTTAAAAATTTAGAGAGTGCCAAAAATTATGCAACTCATAAAGAGACTTCATACATAATAAAGATAAAATTCCTAATTAGTGGGGAAAATTATTCATGAATGGCATTCAAAAACAGAGAAATGATTTAGAAAATTATAAGGTTTTATCCCAAATGTACCAATTACATTTAAATAAATGTAATAAAATTTAAAAAATTAAAATGGAAATTATAAATTATTAGATACCTTATAAATACCTTTTCTCAAGTTAAGAAATTCTTTCTCTGCCTGGGGTTTGGTTTGTTTTTTAATGGATGCTGAATAATATTCAGAATTGTTTTTGTTTTGCTCGAGATCAAGCAAGCTGACTTTTCCACTTTAATATATATTAATGTGGCAAATGATATTTCTAAATTTTCTTTTCTAAACCATTATTTCATCTCTGGGATAAATAAAACTTGGTCATGCTTTACTAATATTTTAATAAACTTTCTTAGTTGCTTTGCACATATTTTCTTTGAAATTATCAATGATCATGAGTGATATTGGTCCATGAATTTTGTTTTTTCATGGTGAGTTTGGCTTAGTTTCAAAGTTATACTGGCCTAATAAAATAAGTAGTAAAAAATCTTTTTCTATTTTCTGGGAAAGTTTGTATAAAATAGGAATAATTTGTCTACTACTTGGTAGAAGTCATCTGTACAACTATCTGGATTTCATTTGCTCTTTATAGGAAATTTTAAACTTCTGAATTGACTTCTTTTTCTTGTCAATCTTTTATTATAATATAATTAGAAAATTTATTTCAACTTAACAGTACCTTCTTCTAAATATATATCTTTTAAAAAATTTTTATTGGAGTATAGTTGATTTACAACGTTGTGTTAGTTTCAGGTGTACAGCAAAATGAATCAGTTATACATATATATACATCCACTCTTTTTTAGATTCTTTTCTCATATAGGTCATTACAGAATATTGAGTAGAGTTCCCTGTGCTATACAGTAGGTCTTTACTAGATATCTATTTTATATATAGTAGTGTGTATATGTCAATCCCAATGTCCCAATTTATCCCTCCCACCTTCCCCCATGGTAACCATAAGTTGTTTTCTACAACTGTGACTCTATTTCTGTTTTGTAAATAAGTTAATTTGTACCATTTTCTTTTTAGATTCCACATATAAGTGATATGTGATATTTGTCTTTCTCTGTCTGACTTACTTCACTCCATATGAAAATCTCTAGGTCCAACTGTGTTGCTGCAAATGGCATTGTTCCATTCTTTTTAATGGCTGAGTAATATTCCATTGTATATATGTACCACATCATCTTTATCCACTCCTCTGTTGATGGACACTTAGGTTGCTTCCATCTCTTGGCTATTTTAAATACTGCTATAGTGAACATTGGGGTGCATGTATCTTTTTGAACTATGGTATTCTCCGGATTCCCAGGAGTGGAATAACTGGATCATGTGGTAGTTCTATCTTTAGTTTTTTTAAGTAACCTCAATGCTGTTCTCCATAATGGTTGTACCAATTTACATTCCCAACAACAGTGTAGGAGGGTTCCCTTTTCTCCACACACTCTCCAGCATTTATTGTTTGTAGACTTTTTGATGATGGCCATTCTGACAGGTGTGAGATGATACCTCATAGTTTTGATTTGCATTTCTCTAATAATTAGTGATGTTGAGCATCTTTTCATGTGCTTTTTGGCCATCTGTGTGACTTCTCTGGAGAAACGTCTATTTAGAACTTCCACCCATTATTTTGATTGGGTTGCTTGTATTTTTGATATTGATCTGAATGAGCTGTTTGTATATTTTGGAGATTAATCTCTTGTTCATCACTTATTTTGCAAAATTTTCTCCCATTCTGAGGTTTGTCTTTTCATTTCCTTTATGTTTTCATTTGCTGTGCAAAAGCTTTTAAATTTAATTAGGTCCCATTTGTTTATTTTTCTTTTTATTTTCTTTACTCTAGGAAGTGGATCAAAAAGGATATTGCTGAAATTTATGTCAAAGAGTGTTCTGCCCATGTTTTCCTGTAAGAGTTTTATAGTAACTAACCATACATTTAGGTCGTTAATCCATTTTGAATTTATTTTTCTGTATGGTCTTAGAGAGTGTTCTAATTTCATTCTTTTACATGTAGCTGTCCAGTTTTCCCAGCACCACTTATTGAAGGGACTGTCTTTTCTCCACTGTATATTCTCACCTCTTTGTCATAGATTAGTTGACCATAGGTGTATGAGTTTGTCTCTGGACTTTTTTTTGTTTGTTTGCTTTGTTTTTTTTGTTTTTTTTTGTTTTTTTTTTTGTGGTATGCAGGCCTCCCTCAGTTGGCCTCTCCCGTTGCGGAGCACAGGCTCCGGACGCGCAGGCCCAGCGGCCATGGCTCACGGGCCCAGCCGCTCTGCGGCATGTGGGATCTTCCCAGACCGGGGCACGAACCCGGTTCCCCTGCATCGGCAGGCGGACGCGCAACCACTGCGCCACCAGGGAAGCCCCCGGACTTTTTAATCCTGTTCCACTGATCCATATTTCTCTTTCTGTGCCATTACCAAACAGTTGTGATTACTGTAGCTTTGTAGTATAGTCTGAACTCAGGGAGGCTGATTCCTCTAGCTCCGTTTTTCTTTCTCAAGATTGCTTTGGCTATTCAGGGTGGTTTGTGTTTCCATATGAATTGTAAAATTTTTTGTTCTAATTCTATGAAAAATGCCATTGATAATTTGATAGGGATTGCATTGAATCTGTAGATTGCTTTGGGTAGTATAGTCATTTTGATAACATTGATTCTTCCAATCCAAGAACATGGTGTATCTTTCCATCTGTTTGTGTCATCTTTGATTTCTTTTGTCAGCATCTTATAGTTTTCTGAGTACAGGTCTTTTGCCTCCTTAGGTAGGTTTATTCCTAAATATTTTATTCTTTTCGATACAGTGGTAAATGGGATTGTTTCCTTAATTTCTCTTTCTAATCTTTTGTTGTTTGTGTATAGGAATGCCAGAGATTTCTGTGTATTAATTTTGTAACCTGCAACTTTACCAAATTCATTGATGAGTTCTAGTAGTTTTCTGGTAGCATCTTTAGGATTTTCTATGTATAGTATCATGTCATCTGCAAACAATAATAGATTTACTACTTCTTTCCTAATTTGGATTCCTTTTATTTCTTTTTCTCCTCTGATTGCCATGGCTAGAACTTCCAAAAAAACGTTGAATAAATGTAGCTAGAGAGGACATCCTTGTCTTGTTCCTGATCTAAGAGGCAATGCTTTCAGTTTTTCACCATTGAGAATGATGTTAGCTGTGGGTTTGCCATGTATGGCCTTTATTATGTTGAGGTATGTTCCCTCTATGCCCACTTTCTGGAGAGTTTTTATCATAAATTGGTATTGACTTTTGTCAAAAGCTTTTTCTGCATCTATTGAGATGATCATATGGTTTTTATTCTTCAGTTTGTTAATGTGGTGTATCGCATTGATTGATTTGCATATATTGAGGAATCCTTGCATCCCTGGGATAAATCCCACTTGATCACAGTGTATGATCTTTTTAATGTGTTGTTGGATTCAGTTTTCTACTATTTTGTTGAGGATTTTTGCATCTGTGTTCAGAGATATTGGCCTGTAATTTTCTGCGTTTTTTTGTGGTATCTTTTTCTGGTTTTGGTATCAGGGTGTTGGCGGCTTCATTGACCTTGGGATTGTTCCTTCCTCTGCAATTTTTTGGAACAGTTTCAGAAGGATAGGTGTTAACTCTTCTCCAAATGTTTGATAGAATTTGCCTGTGAAGCCATCTCCTCCTGGACTTTTGTTTGTTGGGAGTTTTATAATCACAGTTTCAATTTCATTATTTGTCATTGGTCTGTTCATATTTTCTATTTCTTCCTGGTTCAGTCTTGGAAGTTTGTACCTTTCTAGACTTTGTCCGTTTCTTGTACGTTGTCCATTTTATTGGCATATAGTTGCTTGTAGTAGTGTCTTATGATCCTTTGTATTTCTGTCAGTTGTAACTTCTCCTTTTTCACTCTTAATTTTATTGATTTGAGCCCTCTCCTTTTTTTTCCTGATGAGTCTAGCTAAAGTTATATCAATTTTGTTTATCCTTTCAAACAACCAGCTTTTAGTTTCATTGATCTTTTCTATTGTTTTCAACTCTATTTCATTTATTTCTGTTCTGATCTTTATAGTTTCTTTCCTTCTACAAACTTTGGGTTTTGTTTATTCTTCTTTCTCTAGTTGCTTTAGGTGTAAGGTTAGGTTGTTCGAGATTTTTCTTGTTTCCTTAGGTAAGATTGTATTGCTATCAACTTCCCTCTTAGAACTGCATAGGTTTTGGATTGTCATGCTTTTGTTTTCATTTGTGTCTAGGTATTTTTTAATTCCCTCTTTGATTTCTTCAGTGATCCATTCATTGTTTAGTAACATATTGTTTAGCCTCCATGTGTTTGTGTTTTTTACAGTTTTTTTCCTGTAACTGCTTTTTTTTTTTTTTTTTTTTTTTTTTTTGTGGTACGCGGGCCTCTCACTGCCGTGGCCTCTCCCATTGTGGAGCGCAGGCTCCAGACTCGCAGGCTCAGCGGCCATGGCTCACAGGCCCAGCTGCTCCGCGGCATGTGGGATCCTCCTGGACCAGGGCACGAACCCGCATCCCCTGCATCGGCAGGCGGACTCTCAACCACTGTGCCACCAGGGAAGCCCCCTGTAATTGATTTCTAACCTCATAGCATTGTGGTTGGAAAAGATGCTTGATACAATTTCAATTTTCTTACATTTACCAAGGCTTGATCTGTGACCCAAGATGTGCTCTATCTTGGAGAATGTTCCATGTGCACGTGAGAAGAAAGTGTATTCTGCTGCTTTTGGATGGAATGCCTTATAAATCAATTAACTCCATCTGGTCTAATGTGTCATTTAAGCCTTGTGTTTCCGTATTGATTTTCTGTCTCAATGATCTGTCCATTGGTGTAAGTGGGGTGTTAAAGTCCCCCACTATTATTGTGTTACTGTTGATTTCCCCTTTTACGGCTGTTAGCATTTGCCTTATGTATTGAGGTGCTCCTATGTTGGGTACATATATATTTACAATTGTTATGTCTTCTTCTTGGATTGACCCCTTGATCATTGTGTAGTGTCCTTTCTTGTCTCTTGTAACAATCTTATTTTAAAGTCTATTTTATCTGATATGACTATTGCTAGTCCAGCTTTTGATTTCCATTTGCATGGAATATCTTTCTCCATCCCCTCACTTTTAGTCTGTATGTGTCCCTAGGTCTGAAGTGGGTCTCTTGTAGACAGCATATATATGGGTCTTGTTTTTGTATCCATTCAGCCAGTCTATGTCTTTTGGTTGGAGCATTTAATCCATTTACATTTAAGGTAATTATCAATATGTATGTTCCTATTACCATTTTCCTAATTGTTTTGGGTTTGTTATTGTAGGCTATTGTAGTTTTTTGGTTTGCATTTTCCATGAAGTTTTGATATAGCAGTCTATATATGTACAAGGTTGTTTTAAGTTGCTGGTCTCTTAATTTCAAATGCAATTCCCATTTCCTGCATTTGTATTCACCTGTTCTCATGGTTGCTGGTTTTGATACTATATTTGTGTGTAGATGATTTCCTACTATTATTTTACATTTACCTTTACCAGTAAGCTTTCCCATATGTGATTTTCTTTTTTCTAGTTGTGGCCTCTTTTTTTTTCTGCTTAGAGAAATTCCTTTAGCATTTGTTGTAATGCTGGTTGGTGGTGCTGAATTCTCTTAGCTTTTGCTTTCCTGTAAAGCTTTTGATTTCTGTCAAATCTGAATGAGAGCCTTGCTGGGTAGAGTATTCTTGGTTGTAGAGTTTTTCCTTTCATCACTTTATATATATCATGCCACTGTCTTCTGGCCTGCAGAATTTCTCCTGAAAAATCAGCTGATTACCTTATGGGGGCTCCCTTGTATATTATTTGTTGCTTTTAATATTTTTTCTTTGTATTTAATTTTTGTCATTTTGATTAATATGTGTCTCGATGTCCTCCTCCTTGGGTTTATCCTGTATGGGACTCTTTGAGCTTCCTGGTCTTGGGTGACTGTTTCCTTTCCCATGTTAGTAACGTTTTCAGCTATAATCTCTTCAAATATGTTCTCAGGCCCTTTCCCTTTCTCTTCTTCCTCTGGGACCCTTATAATGCAAATGTTGGTGTGTTTAATATCCCAGAGGTGTCTGAGATTGTCCTCATTTCTTTCATTCTTTTTTCTTTGTTCTGTTCTGTGGCAGTGATTTCCACCACTCTGTCTTCCACCTCACTTATTCATTGCTCTGCCTCAGTTATTCCGCTATTGATTCCTTCTAGTGTATTTTTCAATTATTGTGTTGTTCATCCTTTAAATTTTCTATCTCTTTGTTAAACATTTCTTGTATCATTTTGGTCTGTGCCTCCATTCTTTTTCCAAGATTTTGAATCATCCTTACCATGATTACTCTGAATTCTTTTTCAGGTAGATTGCCTATCTCCTCTTCATTTAGTTGTTCTTGTGGGTTTTTACCTTGTTCTTTCGTCTGCAACACATTTCTCTGTCACCTCATTATGTCTGACTTTCTGTGTTTGTGGTCTCCTTTTTTCAGGCTGCAGGATTGTAATTCCTCTTGCTTCTGGTGTCTGCCCCATGGTGGGTGAAGTTGGTCCAGGGGCTTGTGTAGGCTTCCTAGTGGGAGGGACTGGTGCCTGCCCTCTAGTGGGTGGGGCTGGGTCTTGTCCCTTGGTGGGCAGGGCCATATCAAGGGGTATGTTTTGAGGTGGCTGTGAGCTCAGTATGACTTTAGGCAGCCTGTCTTCTAATAGGTGGGGCTGCATTCCTATCTTACTGGTTGTTTGGCCTGAGGTTTTCCAGCACTGGAACCTGCAGGTTTTTGGGTGGGGCTGGGTCTTGGTGCTGAAATGGGGACCTCTGGGTGATCAATATCAGCTCTCACTGATCAGTATTCCCTGGGAACTCCACTACCAGTGTCCTTGCCCCCACAGTGAGCTATAGCCAACCTTTGCCTCCCCAGGGGGCCCTCCAAGACCCCTAGGTAGGTCTAGGCCATGTTCCTATAGAGGTACTGCTTTGGGCTGGGTTCCAGTGCATGTGAGACCTAGTGTGCGTCCTCCAAGAGTAGATTCTCTTTTTCCCCCAGCCCTGTGGAGCTCCTACACTCAAGCCCCACTGGCCTTCAAGGTTAAATGCCCTGGGGGGTTCTTCCTCCCAATCCCAGACCCTCAGACTGTCTTGGAGTGCTATTTTTATGTGGAAATGTCCCTGTGTAGCCTGCATGGGTTTAATATTTTTTGGTGCAAGGGCTGTTTTTAATATAGATGTCTGCCACCTCTTTCCTCAGTGTGTGCTGGCCGTTATCCCCTTGACAGGAGGTGTGACGGATGTTGTGGTGACCAGAGCCTGCACTGGATATTGAGCATGGCCTCCCCTTTGCTCTGTGGTTGGTAGTACCCTGTCAGGGGAGGGGTATGCTCTCTAGTTGTTGGACTAGAGGCCCCATATCTGTTTCTTAGCTGTGTTTCTGATCTTTGGTGTGAGGTAGGTGGGATTGGAGCTCTCCCACTGGGAGAGAAGCCACTGAGTATTCCTTCTCTGGAGCTGTACACCTGTGGATGTGCTCTGTTGTGTCACCTTTCACCCATTGTGTGAACTCTCAGTTTACACTGTTGTTTGCACTGCTCTCAGACTCACCTTAACTGCAGATATACCGGCAATTGGCCATGGTGTCTCTCAGGCATTGTTTTTACCAGACCACCAGTGTAGATCAACTGAAGTCACATCCCAGAATTGCACTAATCATGGATCTGGACTCATCATGGATGCTATGCGGGCAGCTCAGACTCTGGCCTGGCCCAACCCCCATGTGTATTGCCCATAAAGGCCATAGCTGGTAAAGTTAGACCTGTCTTGGCTGTGGGAGCACTCATTGTTCATTCAGATGTTCTGCAGGCACTGAGTTTACAAAGCCAGTCATGGGGGTGTAAATCCGCAGTTTGTGCAGCCATGAGGAGAGATTTCAACTCCTCTTCCTTAGTTGCATGGCCCCTGGGGCTCAGCTGTGGTTTCAGCTCCACCTCTGCATGTGGGCCACCACAGGCGTCTGCTCCTGAGGCTGCCCCAAAGCACCCGAGCCTGCCCCAGCAGGGAGGGGGTGCAGAGGAGGTGGTGGCTGGGGGCACAGGAGCCCACCCTGGTGGGAGCCCTTCCTAATACCCGGGGAGGCAGGGGCCGGCACATGGGGAGAGAAGATGCAAAGGCGGCCCTGCCTTTTGCTTGTCATTCAACAATGGCACTTCTGTTCTATTGTGGTCCAGGCTGCCTCCACGATCATTCCCGGTTACAGAACTCCTCACTCCTGTTCCCGCTGGCTGTCTCCTCACAGCCAACAGCAATCCTCTCCCCAGGTCTGCACTCCAAACCCCACGTTCCAGTACCCAGCCCCCATTGCATGAGCAGACACACATCCCAGGCTGGGGCACACAGGGCTATAGCACGGACCATCTGCATAGGTCTCACTCTGTCCTGCCTACCACAGACCCATTGCTGTGCTCTCCTCTGAGCCCCTGAAGTGCCCCTTCCATTCCAACTGATCTCTCAACTGGTGAGGGGGCTTCCACAGATGTGGAAACTTCTCTCTCCTTCAGTTCCCCACCAAGGGGTGCAGGTCCCATCCCACATCCTCTCCTCTTCTTTTTCCCTTCCTCTTTCTTTCATCCTACCTGGCTATGTGGGGATCTTTCTTGTCCATTTAGGTGTCTGAGGTCCTCTGCTAGAGTTCAGCAGGTCTGTGAGAATTGTTCCATTTGTAGATGTATTCTTGATGAATTTGTGGGGAGAGATGAACTCCATGTCCTCCTACTCCTCGGCCATTTTACTCCTCTTGGTTTGATTTCTTTGATAGCATTGGGACTATTCTGGCTTCCTACTTTATCTTGAATAAATTTTGAAAAATTATATTTTTCTATGGAATTGCCAACTTCATCAAATTCTGTAATCTTCCATAACTGCTGTGTAATAAACCATCCCAAAACCTAATGGATTAAAATAACACCATAATTTATTGTGCTCACTAATCTGCAATTTGGGTGGAGTTTAGTTGAATGGCTTGTTCCTGCTCCACATGACATTAGCTGGGGAGGCTAACTGAAGCTGAATGGTCCATCTCCAATATGGCTCACTCATGTGGATGGTAAGCTCTCTGCTGGGACCTGAACTGGGGCTGTTGGACTCAGGCCTCCATTATTCTCCATGTGGGTATTGCCACAGACTTGGTTGGATTCAATAAAGCAAGATGGATTGGTTCCAGGCATGAATGTTCCAAGAGACAGGAAATGGAAGCTGTCACTCTCCTAAAGCCTGAGTGCAGGAAAGGAACACACCATAATTTTTCCATATTCTATTGGTCAAATTATAATAGATCCCTTCCAGAATTAAGGACAACAGACATGGATCTCATGTCAAGGAATTGTTATTTGATCACTACAATTTACTTGTATAAAATTATTCATTTGGTTTTATTACCATTTAAATATCCTGTCTGTAGTTACATTTTCATTTTCATTCTTACTAGTATTTGTTTCTCTGCAACCCCCCTTTTTTCCCCCTGTCTTGCCAGTCAATTTTATCTGTACTCTTCACGGAATCAAATTTAAGCTAAGTTGATTCTATTATAGTTTTACTATTAATCTCTATCTTTTTTTTCCCCACTGTTTCATTCCATGCATTTTTTAAGGTTAATTCTGCCATTATTGTAATTTCTTCTTTTGGATGACTTTTAATGTAGGCATTTAAGGAGATGTATTCTCCAGTCAAGTAACTGAAAAAAAAAATTACCAGAGCAGGCCTGACTGATGTTCTTTGAAAGGCTTTCTTACAAGGTTGGACCTTGGCTGGTATCTAGTAACTTGGATTTTTGGAGGGTTCCCACCATTAATTGACAACAGTGGTTCACTGTGCCTAAACTGTATAAGCAATATCATTTATTCTGAACACCTGCTTTCATTATGGGAATCTGGAATTTGGGTACTTACGAGGCAAGGGGTACCTATGTGATCAGTTCCCAATAAAAACCCTGGTCATTGAGTCTCTAATGAGAGACCCTGGTTGGCAACATTTCTTATTTGTTGTCAAAAGTCCTTGCTGTGTGAATTGAGCATGCCCTGTGTGATTCCACTGAGAAAGGACTTTTGGAAACTTGCTCTTGGTTTCCCCCAAACTTCACCCCATGTGCTTTTTCCCTTTGCTGATTGCACTTGGCTATGACTTATTACAGCAAAAGGGTACCATGAGTACAATTATATGCTGAGTCCTGGGAGTATTCCTAGCAAATTATGGAACTGGAGGGTCATCTTGGTGACCCCAAAACAGTAACAATTTAGCTTCATTCTGCATATTTTGACATATAGCCTATTCATACTTACTCATTATAAGTTCCATTATGATGTTTTTCTTGGACCTGTCACTTATTTGGAAAGAGACTGAAATATCTAGTTATAATCCTTTTCAAACATTTTTATTATTAATTCCTAACCTAGGTGCATTGTGGTCAGAGAGCTGATATATGATATTAACACTGACATTTTTGACACTTCTTCCAGGCCTAGTATATATTCAGTTTTCATAGATGATGCAATTATGTTTGTAAGAGACGTATATGTATTGTCAAATCATCATTTGCAGTTGTATGATTCTAAGTACTGTCGACTGAAAAACCACACAACGTAAAAACTGTGAGTTGAGTTTATTGAGTGTCTTACTGAGGACTATAGCCTAGGAGGCAGCCTCTTAGATAGCTCTGAGAAACTGTTGTGAAGAGGTAAGAGGGGAAATCAGTATCTGTGTGATTTTGGCTAAGGGGTATGTGCAACCAAGCACACATCCCAGTAAAAGGTTGCTGCTAGTCCTGAGGAGCAAATACCTTAGTTAATGGTTTTAGTGCTTTTCTAAGTATGGAAAGATGCAAGAAGTAGGGTTCATTAAATTTTCTCCTGAAAATATCTAACTCTCTAAAGGCCTGTTCTGCTAGTTTTCCTAGAGCACAGAGTACCTCATTTCTGATTTCTACCCCAAATTCCTTTCAGGGTGTGTTGAAGTTCAGGAACTCCAGTAGCCAGTGACTTAATTATTGTAGAGCTGGGTGGCAAGTGACATCCTTCCATTGGCAGTGCCTCCTAATGGTCATAAATTCAACCAAGGTTTGGGAAGCATTTCATGACCAATTTGTCCCAAAGTGCTAGGAACGCTTATTCCTAGGCTAGAATTTCATTGATAGGCTACTCAATGTGCTATTACTGGACTAGGTCCTAATAACGGTAGAGAAAACTCTCCGGATTATCTGTTTTACTAGTCTGTTATAGTCCAAGAAAAGATTTCCTCTTGTTGCTTCTTCCCCCACCTAGAGTTACACTATTATAATCATTGATCTCATAGAACTATATATTTGATGGATCATTTCACATCACTTAGTCATCAGTATTTTTATTGGAGACTCAGTCAGTTGCACATTTGGTAATGCAAGAAATAACAATCTTGTAAAATAGGCAGAGTACAAGTAATATAGCTAGTAGAATTAGTAAGGTCATAAGGAAGAATTTAAGCCAAGGACTTTCATTAGGCACGGCCCAGTATATCCCCAGGTCATTTGACCAAGTTTGTTCTGTACCAAGTGCTATCTTTAAATGTAATGATATACCAGCATTGTTCATAAGGCAACTAGCCCAATTTCCTAGTGTTATTAGGCTGATATCCTTAGTATGGCTTCATTGTTCCCAACATAAGTGCTTTTAAACTTAAATAGTCATAGCATGATGTTAGCCATATAAATCCATCCCATAGCTGAGGGAAGTTATATTTTTTGACTGAAATTTAGCTCAATGCTCTGATTAAGCTTGAATAACTTTAAATAAAATTCTTATTTATGGCCATGGTCAGAGCAAGTGTGATTGATTTGCCAAGTGAGGGGATCTCATCTAATAATATCAACTGTGGCCTGAGCACAAATAAAATTTTTTTCTTCTAGAATAAATTTCCTAAGGGCCATCCAATTAGGGCCTTGGAGTAGAGAAGTCTACATAGGTAACCCAGAAGTACTGGACTTAGGTAATTAACTATAAACCCAACAATTGTGTTGATTTCTAAACTCTGCATAGGATCATACTCATGACAGAAAAATATTTGATTTATGCAAAAGTCCAAGAAATAAAAAAAATGCTATGAATAATCATGTGGGTCAGGTGAGGCATCTTGGGATAGCTGTCTACTGCTGGTGTCATCATCTTCTCATCCTGATGTAGGTGTAGTTTCTCCTCTTTTAAAGCATTGTTTTAAGGTGATTTTGAGGTCAGCTCTATAGACTGGTCTGGTGCAGGGGCCGTTTTTAAGTGGGAAATATAAATCCAAGAGTCAATTACTCTTAGTTATGATGCACATGAGCTAGTCAAGAGTATCTAGTAAGGGCCTTTTCATCTAGGCTGGAGTGAGTTATTTAAATGTTGTCTTTTCCAGCATACATAATCTCCTGAGTGTAGGTCATGAGACATCTGATCTTCATTTAAAGATAGATTATTGTGATAAGCTTCAGAAACAAGCTTAGAATGTCCTTTTAATAACTCAAATTTTACAATAATGTTACAATAATGTAACATAGCAACAAGCAACTATCTGGGCAGTGAATCTTTCTTTGGCAGTAAACACAGAACTAGAATCCAACATATACTGAAACATCTTAAAACGACTCTCAATTTTACCAAATATAGCCAAATTAGACTAATTTGTTTGTAAAATAAGTCTGGTTTCAATAAACTTAGCCAGATTATTTATATAAGTAAGTATAACTGATCATATGGGCTTTTTAAAATTGGCTTTGCTGGAACTTTTCATAAGAAATCTCAGATTAAATTTTTAAAAGGCCTCTCAAGGCCAGGAAAGCCACGTCAAGGGTTTGCCATCAGATTTCACCTGCAATATCTATAGATATGGGTGAATTCCTCTCTTCTTGAGGTCCCCAAAGTATCTTCAGATTCCTGCACCTGTGAGGAGGTAATCTTCCTTATTTGCCTGATAAGGCTGCTGGGAATCTAAGAGTTTCCAGTTTCTGGAGTGATCAGGTAGAGAGAAAAGATAAATGTCCCAGTTTTGCTTACAAAAGTATATCTTACTAAATTGCTGCAAGTCATAATTAGCTTAAGAGGAAACATTTCCTTATATCTGGAAAACACAGATTAAAAGCTAGTAATATTTCAGAAAAAGCATAAAAATTATAACCATATTCATCAGTTCACTCAGTCCTATGTAACTAATCCTTGATCTTTTGCTAACAGTTTTATGAAGGCATCACGGTTCCCATTAGAATGCCTTAATTTCTTACCCAGTTCAGGTGTATGATCTGGAATTTATTAGAAACATTTACTTTTCAAAAAATCCTTCTTATGAATCTTCTTGAAGATTAAACTTTTTTGCAAAGGCATCAGAGCAAAACAATAACTGTCTATGAATGACAAACGATTTTAAAAGGCATAGTTAAAGACCTGATTACAATGCAATTGACTTGGTTACTGCTGTGACATACAATATTTTAAGATAATCAAAATTAAGACATAACATTTTACAGGGACATACTAGAGTTTTGGGAACTCCATATAATTTCTAGAATAGGAAAACCTCAGCTTGCAACAGGTCAAACTTCAATTAGAATTTTATCTTTGGGAAGTTTGTCAAAAATATCAAAAAGTTTTTAAAACACTTGACCAAATAGGATCATAGGTCACTGTGAAACAATACTTACTTATTCACATAACCAAAGTGACAATTAAAGATTTCAAAGGCAAATACAGAAAGTTACAACAGATTACCTAAAAGATAAAAAAACTTTACAATCTGTTCTCAAAAGCAGATCAATATTTTAAGAAAACTTTGTCCTCTTAACAGAGAGAGAACCAAATTCAGGTTTTGCACCACTTTACCTTTAATATTAAAATTAATTTACAATTCAGCTTATTCTACTCTTAGGTCTAACCACACACAGAATTGCTTTCTAAAGTTTCTTTTTTATTCCCTCAAAAATTCCCTTTTATTCCCTCACAAATCTCCTACAACTTTCTATATCCATATTAATTTGTCCCTTATTTTCTTTCCCATTTAGAAATAACCAGCTTTAGGGCCAAATTACTTTCTTTCCCTTAATAAAATGCATTTCTGTTTCTTATAACTGTTTTCTTGCATACAAAGATGTTTTCCTTATTAATTTTTAGTAGTTTTAATTACAATATTTTAGTTAGAATTCTCAACTCTTAAAAACCTTAGTTTCTAGTGAAGACTAAGAAGTAAGCAATTATGAACTGTCTTTTACACTAGCATTCTGTAAATTGGCAAACATAAATATTTATAATTTCTAAAAACAAGTGCTTTCTTATAGAAAATGCCTCAATGTGGCACAAAATATATTAATAGTCCTACATACCTGCAGTCTCTCTGTAAAAGGAAGTCAATGTTCAGCAATTAATGTTTCAGTATTTTATTTGGGAATTATCTAGATATTCAATAAACTTACATTGTTTAACTTAACAAAACTCTAAAGTTTTAAGTTGCCAAAAATCTGGAGAAACTATTTTTAAGTAGACATTCCTAAAACATAATTGTTCCTAAAGAGTTTACCTAAAAGTGCTCATCTCATTTACATTTAATTTACTTATAAAAAATTCATCATACCAAGGTATTTTTCTTGCTGACAAATTTTGCAACAGATATAATAATTTATTTGACTTCTAGTAATCCTAGGTACAATAAAATTATTATGCTTAATGTTGATGACTATAAAGATATATTAATTTAATACTGCATATTTCCCAGATCACATGAGCCTTAAATTCCTTTGGGTTAGTTTCTTTTACATTTCTGAGAATTTATATAAGTGCTTAATTTCCTTTAAGCCAATTAAATATAGCTCATTAACAAGTTTGATAAAACTGTCCATAGTAAAGTCATATCATATCTATAATGTACACACAGACATACATCCATATAGATACAGACATCTAAGTTTTATTTTAAAACTTAGTCATGAATCAGGTATTACAATATAAAACTCACTAGTTTATAAGTAATAGTTGGAATAAGTCAAGTTTACTCACTTGAGTTTAAAAAGTTCTTTTCTTATTCCCCCTGCCACCTTAGTCTCAGGAATTGGAGATAATCTAAATAAGATAAGAGTTCTTGATAGTCCTGGTAGAACATTTACATCGCAAGGCAAAGGGAGAGAAATGCAAGTTCCTCCTAGAAGGACTTATTCCCTTAGGATCAGAATTCTGAAAAGAGAGCTTTGTTCTGGATCTCTCTAGCTTTCTTTCCTTCCCTGAAACCCTAGGCTTGGTCTTCCTCTCCCTGCCAACCTGGTTTCTTTGGGAGGTCACCAAAACCCTGAAGGGTGCTAGATCCTGCTAGGGGTGCCCTCTAGCCTGTAGTGCTTGCATCCTTCATTTGGGTTTCACCACTCTCCTGGGTGAAAGTGGCTGTCTAGACTAAAATGTGCCAAAAGGGACCAAGCACTTGATATTAAGCCCAACTCGTAAGGTCTGAGACCTGTGGGAGGAGGAGCTAGGCTCTGAAAAGTCAGTCATGAATTCTGGAGTTCAAGTGAAATACAGAAATGACTCCTTGGCTTAGCTGAGTGAGTGATGTTAAAAAAAATTCAATGTTAGAAACTTGCCCAAGATGGCAGAGTAGAAAGATTCTGAGCTCATCTCCTTTCATGGACACACCAAAATTACAGCCATTTATAGAGCAACTATTAATAATAAAGTCTAGAATCTACCAGAAAATATTTTCTACAACTAAAGATATAAAGAAGGAACCACACAAGATGGATAGGAGGGGTGGAGTCATTGTATAGTTAAGACCCATAGCCCTGGGTGGGTGACCCACAGATGGAAGAATAATTACAACTGCAGAGGTTCTCTCCAAGGAGAAAGGGGTCTGAGCCCCACAGCAGTCTCCCCACTCTAGGGGTCCCACACAGGAAAATGAGCACCCAGAATGTTAGGCTTTGAAGGCCAGCAGGGCTTACTTTTGGGAGAGCCATGGGGTTGTGGGAAATAGACTCCACTCTTAAGGTATGCACACCAAATCTCACATGCTCCAGGACCCAGGGCAGAAGCAGTAACTTGAAAGGAGCCTGGGTCAGACCCACCTGCTGATGTTGAAGAGCCAGGAGGCAACTGGAGCTCACCCTGGGGATATAGACACTGGTGGCAGCCATTTTGGGGAGTTCGTTCTATCACCAGAATACTGGTGCTGACAAGTGCCATTTTCAAATCTTCCCTCTAGATTATTAGCCTCAGGATCCAGCCTCACCTCTGCCCACGAGCCTATAGGCACCAGTACTAGGAAGCCTCAGGCCAAGCAACTAGCTGGGGAGGGAACCAGCCCCACCAACCAGCAGGTTGATGCTAAATCTGGGAATACTGGCCATACAACCACCTATCCCAGAACCCAGCTCTGCCCACCAGTGAGCCAGAACTAGCCCCAGGAGCACCCAGGGGTCTGCAGCCAACCACTTCATGACTTGGCCCAGCCAACCAGCAGCTGGCATCCTCTGCACAAGGTAGGGCCTGGCAACAAACAAAACTGGGGGCCAGTCATGCCTACCAGATTGCCCACATTATTCAGCCTGCCACAACAGAAGGACCCACGCAGCACATATAGGGTGTAGCCCTAGAGCATATAGCTCTGGTGACCTGAGGGGAACGTGCTGCTGGGATGCATAGGCTGTCTCCTACAAAAGGCCACTTCTCCAAGGTTGGGAAATTTAATCAACCTACCAGATACATAGAAATAAAATCAGCAAATTAGGCAGAGTGAGGTGACAGAGAAACATGCTCCAAACAAAGGAAAAAGATAAAACCCTAGAAGAAGGCAATATACCTGAGAAAGCATTCAAAGTAATGATTGTAAAGATGATCAAAGCACTCAGGAGAAGAATGGATGAACAGAGAGAGAATTTACAAGTCTTTATTAAAGAGATAATATAAAGAAGAACCAAACAGTGATGAAGAATACAATAACTAAATTGAAAAAAAAAAACCCAAAATCTATAACAGATATAGGCACAAAAGAGATAAAGAAATCTAAACATAACAATGAAGATAGTCATTAAGTCACAAGGGAAGAGAACAAAAGAAAAAGAACTACAACAAAAAAAACACCAAACAATTAACAAAATTGCAATGAGTACATACCTATCAATAATTACTTTAAATGTAAATGGGTTAAATGCACAAATCAAAAAATATAGAGTGGCTGAATTGATACAATAACAAAACTCATATATATGCTCCTACAAAGACTCACTTCAGATCTAAAAACAAACTGACTGAAAGTGCGGGGATGGAAAAAGGTATTCCATGCAAATAGAAATGAAAAAAAAAAGCCAAAGTAGCAAAACTTATATAAGACAAAATAGACTTTAAAACAAAGAGTAACAAAAGACAAAGAAGGACATTACATAATGATCAAGGGATCAATCCAAGAAAATATAACCATTGTAAATATGTATGCATCCAACACAGGAACATCTAAATACATAAATATTAACAGACATAAAGAGAGAAATCGATAGTAACACAATATTAGTAGGGGACTTTAACACCCCACTTACATCAATGGACAGATCATTCAGACAGAAAATCAATAAGGAAACAATGACCTTAAATGAAGCATTAGACAAAAAGGACTTAATAAATATATATAGAACATTCCATCCAAAAGCAACAAAATACTCATTCTTTTCATGTGCACATGGAATATTCTCTGGGACAGATCATACGCCAGGCCACAAAACAAGCCTCGATAAATTCAAGAAAATTGAAATCATTAAAAATTAAGAAAATTGAAATATCTCACATCTTTTCTGACTACAACATTGAGACTAGAGATCAACTACAAGAAAAAAAACTGCAAAAAACACAAAGATGTGGAGGCTAAACAATATGGTACTAAACAACCAATGGATCACTGAAGAAATGAAAGAAGAAATTAAAAAACAGCTGGAGACAAATGAAAACAAACACAATGATCCAAAATCTGTGGGATGCAGCAAAAGCAGTTCTAAGAGGGAAGTTTATAGTGATACAAGCCTAATTAGTGAGTGGTTTTCCCTGTGGAATTGTTGCAGGGTATGAGGACTCTGCCTCCACAACTCACAAATTTCTTGGTTGCCTGAGAAAGTGGTAACTGACCAAGAGAATCCTTGTCCTTCTTTGGAGTCAAACTCTCATGTAATATCTTCACTTTTATCCTTACAAATTCTGTCAACGTAGACAAATTGAGGAAAGACATCAGGTCAGCTTCCTGCCTAGTCACCCAGGCAAAGCCTCCTTTGTACTCTAAGGCTGACCAAAATAATCCCAGTTGTTTCTCTCTATGGGGGTAACGCCAGGGTCTCTCAACTGAGCAAAATTATACTATAGTTTTCAACTGGGGGTAACCTCAGTGTCTTTCACCTGAGTAACATATAAGCACCTCTTCTTGAACCTAGTAGGTTCAAGGATAACCTACTCCTCATAGTGAAGAGTTTATCAACCTCTGAATCTTCAACCAAAAACGGGAAATCCAGTATCAGGAGAGACTCACAAAGGAAGCTGATGGGCACAAGGGGCCCTGCTGGTACCAAGGCTCCAGATCCTTATAGGGTTCAGGTGAAGAAGAGAAGTCTGCTCTGAGTCCCTTCATAGTCACCAAAACTGTTGACAAAAAACAAAACAACAAAGCAAACACACAACATTAAAGCTGTGAGTCGAGTTTATTCAATGTCTTACTGAAAACTGTATATAGCCTGGGAGACAGCCTCTCAGATAGCTCTGAGAAACTATTTCAAGGAAGTAAGGGGAGGTCAGTAACTATGTGATTTTGGCAAAGGGAGAATGTGCAACCAAGCACACATCTTGGTAGAAGGTTGTTAGTTGTTGCTAGTCACAAGGAACAGATATCTTAGTTAATGGTTTCAGTGCTTTTCTAAGTACGGGAAGATGCAAGAATTGGGGTTCATTAAATTTTCTTTTGAAAACATAACTATCTAAAGGTCTATTCTGCCAGTTTTCCCAGAGCAGAGTGCTTCATTCCTAATCTCCGACCTGAATTCCTTTCAGGGTGTGTTGAAGGTCAGCAACTCCAGTGGCTAGTAACTTAATCCTTGTAGAGCTGGTTGGCAAGTGACATTCTTTAGTTGGCAGTACAAATTATAAACATGGATTTCAAGGAAGACAAATTACTGAAGGAGTCCCTTTCTCTGGATCAATTAAAAGTGGCTCCTCTTGGTATTTTCTAGGAATTCCAGACATGAAGAAATCTAATATGGGGAATTAGCTACTTCCAAAATAACTAGAAGGCCTGACAGATCAAAGGTCAAAGAAAATAATGGCAAGTTTTTAGGAAATCAGGACATTGTAAAAATGACTGAAATCATGGTTTCATTTTCCTGCATCCCTGAGGCAGCTGATTCACAGAAGACCCAGATACCTCTTGTGATATCGTAATTTTTAATAATACATATATATTTGTTCTTTGTCCCAGTTGCTGGCACAGAGCTCCTAAATAAAATCTTTGGAATTTCCTAAGAGATAAGAATGTTAAAGATGTCTTTTATTATTCATAACAAACTCCTTTCAACCAGACCTGAGTTTATGTTAATGAAGGGACTTTTGGAAAGCCTCTAAGCCAGAGGAACCAATCTCCTGGTTAGAGGGTTGCAACTTTAGCACCCCCAACCTCCCAGGAGGGGAAAGAGCCTGAAGATTGAGTTCAATCACCAGTGACCAATGATTTCATCAATCAGGTCTAAGTAATGAAGACTCCATATGAGGCTACTGTTTCCCCATACCTTGTCCTGTGCATTTCTTCTCTCTGGCTCTTCCTAACTTACATTCTTTTATAATGAACCAGTAATCTGGTAAGTAAATAGAGGAATTTTCCAAGACAGGAGTGTTTTTCCTCTTTTACCTCTGGTATCTGCCAAAGCCCACACACCACCTTCTCCAGAGCAGTCAAGGCTTCTGCTTCAAGTAGCTTCAAAATGTCACAGGATGTTTCTCATGGTAGAATCTAAGCTAGAAATCTTAGGGCAAGGGAGTTAAGAAAACACATCTGCTGCACTTCCTGTCCCTGAAAACCAGGAGAAAAAATAAGAGTTGGGACAAATGCTAGTTACAAAATAAGCAGGCAAAACGTACACACACACACACACAAGGAAACAAAACCCCACACTATGTAGCACAGTAGACCAACTAAAAGACAGGTAGCCTCTCCTGCAAGCTGATTCAGAGCCACAAGAGTACGTAGGGCTCCAAGAGCTGGGTTAATTTCCACTGAAACCTTGTCATCAACGTTGTATAGGATGCAATACCAGCAGGTGTCAATGTCCTTAGGTCAAGCTTATTAATCTTGTGGTTTAAATAATCTTCACTTTTACTGATTTGGGGCTGCTCTATTCATCAATTAATGAGAGAAATGTTGTAATCATTTACTATGATGGTGTATTTATTGTTTTCTTGTAATTTTGTAAATTTTTTATATTTTTAAGTATATTCAATTATAGAGTCACTATATCTTCCTGGTGAATGAATATTTCTTCAATATGTACTGACTCTATTTACCTTTTTTTTTGCCCTGGAATATACTTCATCTGAGACTAATATAGGCATACCAGTTTTCTTTGAATAGTATTTGTCTGGCATATATTTATTTCATCTCATCTATTTCAATCTTTCTATGTTATTCTTTTTTAGATTGATGCTTTATACAATAAATAGCATTAGCTAGATTTTGTAGGATTTTTATTCAGTCTGAAAATTATTGTCTTTTACCTAGAAAGTTTGTACATTTGCCAGGAAGACCTATTTATTTGGATTTATTTCTACCATATTATTTGTCTTATTTTTTTCTATTTCCTTTTTTCTCTCATTTCTTGAATTCTTTTGAATAAATTAAATATCTTTTGTTTTCATCTTAAAATACTCCTATACTAGTTTGGAAGTTAAATATTCTGCTTCTATTCTTTAGGTATTTACCTTTACATTTTAACATGCCAACTTAGTTTCTAGATTTAAACAGTATATTACCCCCTCCCAAATATTGCAATTAGATTGTACAGTTACAACAATGATTGCCTTCATAAATTACATGCTATGTTTCTAGTACTTTAAGTCTATGTTTCTAGTGCTTTAATTCTATCTCTTCTAATTAGCAAAAATTAGATATTACTATTGTTGTTTACAGTTCACATTGGTTTAGAATTGTTCGCATGTTTTCTTTCTCTAATAAATGATCCAATAAATAGCACATCTCCTACTTGTTCAGACTATGAACTAACTAAAAGATAAGAAGGATTCATGCATATGGGGAAAAAATGACTGATATTCAAGAACATGGCTTAAATCTGTGGCAAGAGAGCTTCATAATACTGAGCCAGAGAAAGAGAAATTTACCCACAGGCAGTGTGAAAATGTGGGTCCCTCTCTACGTGGGAGTACTCCCCTAGAAACATGGATGGAGGAGCAAAGTGGAACTTGTGCATCCTGCAAATAGGCGTCTGGTCACAGTCTACAGCACTAGTGCTTTTGTCATATGTTAAGTACCTTATAATAACAAGTTTTGTAATCAGTATAAAATACTCTGTTCTGTCCATTTCTTAAGAATTTGAAGCATTTAAATGAAGATGAAAGTTTAACTCTACTTTCTAATCTTCAAAATATATACTTTTTCAATTCTATATTTAGCTCAGGGAAGTTTTCTTCTATATTGTTTAATTATTGCCTTTCTTCCATCTGTTCCCCGTTTTATTCTGGGACACATATTATTGGTATATTAATTTTCCTGTATCTCTTTTGTAGGCATCTTATTTTCCCCATGAGATTTATAATTCTTGGATCTTTCCTTTTGTATTTTATGAGTTAATTTTTCAGACCACTAATTCAAGTTTCAACAATGATTTTCTTCAACTAAAATTCTTTGACAATATTGTTTTAATTGTTTTTAAAAATTTCCTAGGACGAACAGGGTATCTTATCAAAGGGTTGGTACAGGAGCACATAACACTGTGGTATTTAAAATATATAGCAACATATACACACTACTGTATATAAAATAGATAATAAGGACCTACTATATAGCACAGGGAACTCTACTGAATACTCTGTAGTGGCCTGTATGGAAAAAGAATCTAAAAAAAAAGAGTGGATATATGTATACATATATAACTGATTCACTTTGCTGTATACCTGAAACTAACACAACATTATAAATCAACTATAGTCCAATAAATTTTTTTTAACCAATAAAATATATAGCAAACAGCATTGAGAAGTGTTTTCAGCTAATTCTAAGGGTTCAAGCTCAGAGTTCCATTCCTTGAGGAACTGAAATACTAGGCAAATTAATGAGCTTGTGCAAGGGATATATGGTAAGACACCAGTAATCAAAGCTGGAGTGAAAGCACGGAGAGCACAGTGAAAATTTGGCAGACATCCTGTCATTAATATAGGGGCCAAAGTTCAAAATTAGGTATTCAGAAAGCTAAACTTGCTGCTTTATCTAAAGGATGCTCCATAAATGACTGCCCTATATGGAGAATGAGATGATGATGAGCATCTAGAGATTCAGGTGTGACAGGAGTCTGAGAATTAAACTGCCCCTGTCTGCTTCTAGAATAAATTGTTTTCTAAGACCCACAAACTAATGGATTTAGGGTTCGGAGAGCAGGTCAGCAAAGGTGGCTCCTTATTTATGTGGATCAGGCCCACTGATTGTTTGCAAGTGAGGGGATGTAATATCATCCATATTAATAGTGGAGATAATCCTCATGCAACAATTCCAGAGTCTGCACATGCGATTTACACGAAGTACTGAAATAGAGTATACCGTTTCTAGGGATGTCTGGGATAACATATTGGGTCAAGGTTGGACAAAGGGAGCAAAATGAGCATGGGAAACAAAGTATAGTTCACAGAATTTACAATGCTGCAACTGCTATTCAATGTGATGGGACGAAATAAACCACCCCGTGGTAGGAACAGAGGATGAATCTGTCCAGAGCAAGAGAGAAATGGCCTGTGTGGGAAAAGGATGGTTGGAGAAGCATTTGACAAATGTCATCAGTATTAACAGAAAGGTCAAGGAGAATGAGAGTAGAGAGGAAAAACTGAGAACAATCGGAAAAATAATCAATATCTAGATTTTTAGAAGAATTCTGAAGTCATGAATACCAAGGCTAGCCATCATGTTTTTGCTGAGAGAATCAGCAAGAGAAAACAGAAGGTCAGTGTACTGATGGAGTGAAGATGATGTTTTCTCATCCATCTGACAACAAATATTATGCTTCATGTGTTGTGATCTGTGGCTGTCTCTGGAGCTGTCTCTGGAGCTTTGATCACTTATGAATGTTATTTCATCATATGCATGATATGTGGGGGGGGGGGAATCCTATATAAATGATTGGGATTACTGCAACGTGCACCTCACAGCTGCATGCAGTTTGTAAATAATTGAACAAGATTTTCTTGCCACTGCCAACCTCCCAGGTGAGTTAGATATAGGACACATTAAAATAAAGTTTGATCAGTGTAGTTCCACCTGGGCTTGTTATCATGTGAAGGCCATCTTGTAATGAAGAATACTCAAGGATGACACCTGAAACAATAGTTCCTCAGGTTGATGAGTTCAGTAATGAATCACTCTGTGATTTCATTCCAAGATTGAGTAAAACAGCACTTGAGTTCCAGAAAACACTGAAGTGCTTGTAAATGAAGCAAACAGATGTCTGGTGAAAAACAAGGCAGGGCATGCTCATACAGGGGTCAGTGTCTTTATGGTGAAACAAAATCCCCTCATCAAACTCATATGAAAGTATTTCTTTCATATTGAATAATTCTGATTTTGTAAGAGAGGCTTCTCTCCAGGTGGGTTGATTGTAACCTCTGTCTAATGTAACTGGACCAATATTAAGAATCTGTTCATTATTTATATTATTTATATCTTCACAAATAGAGTCTGCAAGGGTATATATCTTACTTAATCATGAATTCACTCAAGAATTACTGAAAAAGCACCTAATGTGCGAAAATGTTAGTTTCAGATGGTAAAATAAAACTGAATTAGATCTAGCCTTGACCAAGAGGAGCACACTAACAGGAAGATAATTAATATCCATTACTCACCAGAATATGCTATATTGTAATATAGTCCATAAGAAAAGTATAAAGTATTATAAAAATTCTGTTTTGTTTTTAAGCTGAAGAGAGATTGGAATAGGCTACTTTGAGGATGGGATATATGAACAAGACAAAAAAAAGTTAAGACCTACTTATGTAAGAATATACACTATAGGGAGAAAACCCAGTGATCAAAGGAATGGAGAAATGAATAATAGTAGAATTGTAAACTTGAAGGGACCACAGGGGACATTTGATTCAGGAGATATGTAAAATATCTTGATTCAAAATAATTTCTATTAAGTTTTGTAACATTTGATTAATAATTATGATAATTAAAATAATAATATTATTATTATATATTGCCTTATTTGTATATAAGTATATGTCTTTGTGGGCCCGTAAGGACAGGAATCATGTATATATTTACATTCCCACAGAAAGTGCTTAGTATGTAGTTGGCCAGCAAAAATACTTGTCAGGTCAAAACAAATATATGGAAGAGTATGGTCTTAGAAACGGTGGGTGGACCACCTCCTCCGGTTACTTTTTGTTCCCTTTTCACTTTGTAATAATAAGATATGATTTCTGTATCTCTTCATTCTCCTTAGCTTCTTTTATCCATTTTATTACAGTCCTTATAATGCACATCTCATTACTTTCTTCAATTTTCACGTGACATGACATCATTTCCTTCATGCCCCTCATTAGATTATTTAACATGCTCACCTCATTACACCTTTCCCATCTTGCATCTCATTACACTCCTTAAACATGCACATCTCATTACACAGTTCTTACATATCTCATTACACGATTCCATTTTTGTATCTCATTGTCATTTCATTTCTGCATCTTATTACATTAAAACCTGGTTCCCATTATATCTTACATATTTGGAAAATTTATAGAGTCTCCCTTCCTTCTTTTATGCATCTAATTATATGGCCTCTCCTTTATGTGACCAGCTCATTGCACTTTTCCTTTCACCCATCTCATTTCAGATCTGAAGGATGCCCATCTTACAGGACACTTCCTGAGACAGCTCATTACACCATCTCACGTATTCACTTCATAACAGTTTTTTAACATATATGTCTTATTACATAGAACTCTTCATGAATCTCATTAAAATCTTGGAAGGTATGCATCTCACTATCCTCTTCTCTCTTATGCATCCTGTCACTGCATCACAACTACATATCTCATTAAAATATTTATTTTTATTATTTTAATATGTCCCTTTTAAAATAAACTTTCTATTTGCTAATATTTCAGTACTTCATTACATTTTTTATTTCAATGTATAATGAGAATGACCACATATCTTTCAAAAATGGGGTTTTCTTAAATACTGTCTTTAAATTATTATATTACATGGATGCTTCTCAAACTGGTGCCCTGGGGATGTTAACAGATATGCAGTAAAAATAAGTTCAAATACCTTTGGGTTAATAATAATTTTATAAGTTTACAAAGGTTAACAAAAATTAATTAAATAAAAAACTTTCTTATTTCAGGATTTCTTGGAGTTTTTTATATGCTCTTGAGAGCTACACATATTCAGAAAAAAGGTCTGGCTTGTAACATTTCTCAAAGGGATCAGCCATGCATTTTAGTCATAGAACATATATTATCTGCTCCCAAAACTTGTGTCCCATAGAGCACAATTTAAGAAAGTCTCCAGTGTAATATTTTATATATTCATATCTATATGCAGTTCTTTATTTACCACTACTTATTTTACTTGCAATCCTGCATAGCTTTCTGGAACTAATGAGTGATTCACTAGGTAACACCTCATCACAGTGGTTCCTAAACTCTGGCAAGTAGCAGCGTCACCTAAAGAACTTGGTGAAAATACAAAGACTTTAGCTCCATCCTTCTTCAGCAAGCCTGGCCTTTGTGTGCTTTATTAGCTTTCCAGGTGACTCTGATACACACTGAAGTTGGGGAACTACTGCTTTATTGAGTGCTTACTGTATCACATTCTATGTGAGAATACATAATGACATACAAAGACATGGGCCCTAATCATGAAATTATAACAATGCAATGATCGTGGCTGCTTTCTTTCTCCTTAGCTACTAGAAAAAGACATGCAGGTACTTTTTCCCAGTGAGTTGGCCTGCTTATCTAACTGCTACCGGGACACTGAAGCTATTTGCTTAGCGGTTGGAGCACAAGCTTTGACATCAGACAGACCTCAGTTTGAACCTCCTTTCTACCAACATCTGATGATTTTGGCAAAGGACACTACATCTTCGGGCATCAATTTCCTCAACTGTAAAATTGGGTAATGATACTTTCTCATATCATTATTGTTAGGAATAAATGAGCTTAGTACAAAGAAAATTCTTATCACAATCACTTGCACAGAGTGGCTCCTCAAGAAATAATAACTATTATTGGTAACTTTATTTTGACCCCCGTATGCCACATTAAGTTGACTGCCTTTTGAAATTACTACTACTGTGTATCAACTGATCATCAGTAAACAGAAGTAAGGATTAAATGAAGACACATAATTTCCCATGTGATCATCAAGAAAGATTGTACTTAAAAACTACAACTTTTCCTGTGTACTAGGGACTTTACAAACCTTAGCATATACGGTAGATTACCATCCTATTATAGGACAAAAAATCCAGAAGTTACATGCTCATACATGCATAATAAATGGTGTGGTAGTGATCTAGACAATAGAAAACCTCAGTGCCTGACTCTAAAGTTGAGTGATCTTTAGATAAGTTGTTTCACTTCTGACAGTCTTAATTTTTTTTTTTTTTTTTTTTTTTTTTTTTTTTTTGTGGTATGCGG
>NC_041224.1:109063766-109066886 GCF_002837175.3 Physeter macrocephalus | reverse complement strand
AGGCTCAGCGGCCATGGCTCACGGGCCCAGCCGCTCCGCGGCACGTGGGATCCTCCCAGACCGGGGCGCGAACCCGGTTCCCCTGCATCGGCAGGCAGACGCGCAACCACTGCGCCACCAGGGAAGCCCCTGACAGTCTTAATTTCTTATCACCTGTGCAAATGACACTAACAATCCTTGACTAAAGCATTGTCATCATCACATAAGATCATCCATGTAAAAATATATTATACAAAATATTTAATACAACCCTAAGAGGGGAATTTGTCATTATTTCTCAACATTTTTCAGAAAAGTTAGCTCCCATGAGAACCTCAGTTAATTACAAGTGTATTTGCAGATAGCAATTTCTTAACTATTCACACTGATTCTTTGAGAGGCTCAGGCACAGACCTAAAGATTCTGATTCACGAGACCTTGGATGAGGACAAGACAAAGATACTTTTTGTAAAAGCAACACCTTTCCATCCCCAAGATGATGCAGGAAAGCTGATAAAGAATCCTAGAGGAGTGGTTCTCAAACTTGCCTGCATATTGCAATCAACTGAGGAGATTTAAAAAATAGGATGCCTGGGTCCCACCAACAGAGATTCTAAATTAATTGATTCATGGTGAGATCTGGAAGTCAGAATCTTACAAGGCCCATGGCGGATTCTAACGTGCAATAAAGCTGAAGAACCTCTGCCCTTTCAATTCAAAAAGCCTCTGGCTCTACGATCTGTTTTCCGCTTGAAATAGGGAGTCAGTTTGATTTCTATATGCTGTCTTTCTATGGATCCCCAGCATGGTGGTCTCCTTTGGAACCATTCTTTCTTCCTAATTACTCTAGAGCTCTTTTAAAAATACTGACACCAATCCCTGTCCTTTCTCAGAAGTACCTGGTCCAATAATTAGGGAATTTCATGACTGAAGTGAGGAACAACTTGCTTTCACTGGCCTCTCGGTTTCACTGGCCTCCTCAGCAGCTAGCATCCTGCTGACACCTAAAGCTCACTGAATAGATGGTTACTGACTAAGCCCTGGCCATGAATATTGCCCAGATCAGATTTTTAATTAGCTATACTAATCAGAATTAGTATACGTACTAATTCTACAAGAATCAGAAGCAAAGTAAAACTATAGCTTATTTTCTTTACAAACCAATTCCAAACTTAAATTGAGAAAATGTTGCCTGCTAGGAGATGTATATACTTTTGGAGGGCATCTCCGTACTCAGTTCCAAACATCACCTTAGGTTAATTCTAAAGGTGAAACAATGTCTTCTCTTAATGTTATGATTATATTACATTAAATGAGGAAAGACATTGGCAGGCTCGAGAGTCTAGCTCTTTGTAGAGAACTACCTTTAAGCTTCTTTGTCTCTATATTTCTCTATATGATAGAAACGACATTAACTCACTGGCCTTACATGATATATTGTTCCTCACAAATTATGAAGGATGGTTCCCCAATACTACAATCTTACCAAAATATCAAAAAATAACACATAAGTAAATATCCCAGATTAAATATGAGCAAGTAAAATTCTGATTCAAAATATTCAAGAGTCTAAAACTCAATGAAAGCAAAAGTAAGATTTTGTAAGAAATAAAAGGAAAACAAAAAATATTTGATAAAGAATAAAAAAAAAAAAACCGAGAGGGCAGACAGCAGAAGCAAGAACGACAATCCTGCAGCCTGTGGAACAAAAACCGCATTCACAGAAAGATAGACAAGCTGAAAAGGCAGAGGGCTATGTACCAGATGAAGGAACAAGATAAAACCCCAGAAAAACAACTAAATGAAGTGGACATAGGCAACCTTCCAGAAAAAGAATTTAGAATAACGATAGTGAAGATGATCCAGGACCTTGGAAAAAGAATGGAGGCAAAGATCGAGAAGATGCAAGAATGTTTAACAAAGACCTAGAAGAGAAAATATTTGAAGAGATTATAGTTGAAAATTCTCTAACATGGGAAAGGAAATAGACACCCAAGTCCAGGAAGCTCAGCGAGTCCCAAACAGGATAAACCCAAGGAGAAACACACTGAGACACATAGTAATCAAATTGGCAAAAATTAAAGACAAAGAAAAATTATTGAAAGCAGCAAGGGAAAAATGACAAATAACATACAAGGGAACTCCCATAAGGTTAACAGCTAATTTCTCAGCAGGAACTCTACAAGCCAGAAGGGAGTGGCATGATATACTTAAAGTGATGAGAGGGAAGAATCTACAACCAAGATTACTCTACCTGGCAAGGATCTCGTTCAGAATTCATGGAGGAATCAAAAACTTTACAGACAAGCAAAAGCCAAGAGAATTCAGCACCATCAAACCAGCTCTACAACAAATGCTGAAGGAACTTCTCTAAGTGGGAAACACAAGAGAAGAAAAGGACCTACAAAAACAAAAACAAAACAATTAAGAAAATGGTCATAGGAACATACATATCAATAATTACCTTAAAGGGGAATGGATTAAATGCTCCAACCAAAAGACAAAGGCTTGCTGAATGGATACAAAAATAAGACCATATATATGCAGTCTACAAGAGACCCACTTCAGACCTAGGGACACATACAGACTGAAAGTGAGGGAATGGAAAAAGATATTCCATGTAAATGGAAATCAAAACAAAGCTGGAGTAGCTATACTCATATCAGATAAAATAGATTTTAAAATAAAGATGTTACAAGAGACAAGGAAGGACACTACATAATGATCAAGGGATCAATCCAAGAAAAAGATATAACAATTATAAATATATATGCACCCAACATAGGATCACCTCAATACATAAGGCAACTGTTAACAGCTCTAAAAGAGGAAATCGACACTAACACAATAATAGTGGGGGACCTTAACACCTCACTCACACCAAAGGACAGATCATCCAAAATGAAAATAAATAAGGAAACAGAAGTTTTAAATGACACAATAGATCAGATAGATTTAATGGATATTTATCGGACATTCCATCCAAAAGCAGCAGATTACAGTTTCTTCTCAAGTATGCACAGAACATTCTCCAGGATAGATCATATCTTGGGTCACAAATCAAGCCTCAGTAAATTTAAGAAAACTGAAATCATATCAAGCATCTTTTCTGACCACAATGCTATGAGATTAGAAATGAAT
>NC_041224.1:109063072-109063647 GCF_002837175.3 Physeter macrocephalus | reverse complement strand
ATGAAATAGAAACAAAGAAAACAATAGCAAAGATCAATAAAACTAAAAGCTGGTTCTTTGAAAAGATAAACAAAATTGATAAACCATTAGCCAGACTCATAAGAAAAAGAGGGAGAGGACTCAAATCAATAAAATTAGAAATGAAAATGCAGAAGTTACAACAGACACCGCAGAAATACAAAGCATCCTAAGATACTACTACAAGAAACTCTATGCCAATAAAATGGACAACCTGAAACAAATGGACAAATTCTTACAAAGGTATAACCTTCCAAGACTGAACCAGGAAGAAACAGGAAATATGAACACACCAATCACAAGTAATGAAATTGAAACTGTGATTAAAAATCTTCCAACAAACAAAAGTCCAGGACCAGATGCCTTCACAGGTGAATTCTATCAAACATTTAAAGAAGCGTTAACACCCAACCTTCTCAAACTCTTCCCAACAGTTGAGGAGGAAGGAACACTCCCAAACTCATTCTATGAGGCCACCATCACCCTGATACCAAAACCAGACAAGATACTACAAAAAAAGAAAATTACAGACCAATATCACTGATGAATATAGACGC
>NC_041224.1:109038811-109062907 GCF_002837175.3 Physeter macrocephalus | reverse complement strand
GCAGGATACAAAATTAATGCACAGAAATCTCTTGCATTCCTATACAGTAACGATGAAAAATCTGAAAGAGAAATTAAGGAAACACTCCCATTTACCACTGCAACAAAAAGGATAAAATACCTAGGCATAAACCTACCTAGGGAGACAAAAGACCTCTATGTAGAAAACTATAAGACACTGATGAAAGATATTAAAGAGGATACCAACAGATGGAGAGATATACCATGCTTTTGGATTGGAAGAATCAATATTGTGAAAATGACTATACTACCCAAGGCAATCTACAGATTCATTGCAATCCCTATCAAATTACCAATGGCAATTTTTACAGAACTAGAACAAAAAATCTTAAAATTTGTATGGAGACACAAAAGACCCCGAATAGCCAAACACAGGAAAGGAAACCATAAATAAGATGAAAAGACAGCCCTCAGATTTGGAGAAAATATTTGCAAATGAATCAACGGACAAAGGATTAATCTCCAAAATATATAAACAGCTCAGGGAGCTCAATATTAAAGAAACAAACAACTCAATCCGAAAATGGGCAGAAGACCTAAAATGACATTTCTCCAAAGAAGACATACAGATGGCCAAGAAGCACATGAAAAGCTGCTCAACATCACTAATACTAGAGAAATGCAAATCAAAACTACCATGAAGTATCACCTCCCACCAGTTAGAATGGGCATTATCAGAAAATCTACAAACAAATGCTGGAGAGGGTGTGGAGAAAAGGGAACCCTCTTGTACTGTTGGTAGGAATGTAAATTGATACAGACACTATGGAGAACAGTATGGAGGTTCCTTAAAAAACTACAGATAGATCTACCATACGACCCCGCAATCCCACTACTGGGCATATACCCTGAGAAAACCATAATTCAAAAAGAGTCATGTACCAAAATGTTCATTGCAGCTCTATTTACAATAGCAAGGACATGTATGTGGAACCTAGAAAAATGGTACAGATGAACTGGTTTGCAGGGCAGAAGTTGAGACACAGATGTAGAGAACATACATATGGACACCAAGGGGCGGAAGCCGTGGGGGAGTGGGGATGGTGGTGTGATGAATTGGGAGATTGGGATTGACATGTATACACTGATGTGTATAAAATTGATGACTAATAAGAAACTGCTGTATAAAAAAATAAATAAGACTCAAAAATTTTTTTAAAAAACGAATAAAAAAATCAATAGTATACATCAAATTCAAGGTCAAAATAAGACAAATGAAATGCCGTACAAAAACACTTGATAAAATTTAGTACAATTAATGATATTTTAAAGAATTCAAAAATTAAGGAAAACAGGAAAAAAAACCCCTACAACACTCATTTTGGAGAAATGCTAGTAGCATTTTTTTTTTTTAATCTAATTTTGGCTGCATTGCGTCTTCATTGCTGTGCACGGGCTTTCTCTAGTTGCAGCGAGTGGGGACTATTCTTCATTGCAGTGTGCCAGCTTCTCATTGTGGTGTCTTCTCGTTGTGGAGCACAGGTTCTAGGCACACGGGCTTCAGTAGTTGTGGCATGCGGGCTCTAGAGCGCAGGCTTAGTAGTTGTGGCACGGGCTTAATTGCTACACAGCATGTGGGATCTTCCCAGACCAGGGCTTGAACCCGTGTCCCCTACATTGGCAGGCGGATTCCTAACCACAGCCCCAGCAGGGAAGTCCTGCTAGTAGCATTTTAATTAAAATCCAGAACAAGGTAAATATGTTTAGAAGCTGATGTTTAACATAGTTTTGGAAATTTGGGCCAACGTAATGAGATGAAACAAACATGGTAAGTATAGATATCAGGAAGTAGGTGTGAAAATTATTTTCAAGTGATATAATTTTCTGCGTTGAAAACCTAAAAGATAAAGTTTTGTATCTCATGATTGGACTGCCAAAATATCAATATACATAAATATGCTCACTGTCTGCCAGCACTGTCCAATCCAAATAAATAATTTTTTAAAAATCCATTTTCTATGATAGTTTAAAATATAAATTATTGGAAATAATTTTAACAGGAAACGTGAAGTACCTTTGTATCTGGTGGTTATAAAGCTGCTAGGAGATCAGGTTTCTATCTTATCTATTTATTTCTCTCACACGATACAAATTTGCTGTTCTTCTCATGGGATTGCCAAAAACAAAAGGAATAACCCAAAGAAGCTGCACTTAAACGAGAGGAGTTATATTAATTTGATCCAAAACATAAAGATTACAGCATTAAAAAAAACATTGTGTAAGCAAAGACGGGTCCCAGCTTGCGGTGACTTCACAGATGTCAGTGTCTCACTTTGAACCATCCCTAGGTGTTCTCCTCCAGCCACTGCTACATAACAGTATATGATCCAGCATCTATAACCCAAAGTGGAGCCATGTAAAAGAATGGGTCCTTCTGATGGGGTGGTAACATTTGAACCCATAATCTCCAATTCTGGTGACTCCATGAGTTTGTTCAAGTCCCGTGTAGTGAATGGGGCCAATGTATAAATGCTTCTGTTCTCAGCTCTTCTGAGGCTCATAGCAAGACTGTACTTCCCAACTCATGTGAAGTTAGGTGAGGGCATGTGACTCCCTTTGGCCAATGAAATATGAACAGAAGTCAGCATGTGTTACCCCTGGAAGAAAGATATAAGAGCAAGCGTACTATGTATCACCTCACCACAGAAATAATGGAAGCACATGTTGACAAGGAGCTTCCACTAGCCTGAGACCCTGAGTAACTATAATTGGCCAAGCCCCCAGCCAACCCACAGTGAGGAAGAAAGAGATACATATTATGTTATTAAAGAAATAGGTCCTGATTGTGTTATGCCATTGAGATTTTGGAACTGCTTGTTACCACGGCCTTATGTTACCATAGTCTGACTAGAGAAAGTTAATTTTAGGGTTTTTACAGAACTAGAAGTAGCCAATGAATCAGTGGCCATTGAGTCATTAGCTAGTCCAATGAGATAATATTGCTACCCAATTGCTATCAAGCAAGAAAAAGTTGGTAAAGTCAGCTATGAGTGTGATTCTAAGTAGTATGGAAAAATCTAACTCTGGACATTATATTGTCTCTGTCATCAAAATCAATGGAATGTGAAATATTAAGATTAAAGTATTACTCAGTGATCTAAGGGTTGTAGAATAATAATTGAGTTTTTTCTTATTCTTTTGCTGAAATATTGCCTCTATATTTCTTTGGACTGAGAGCCAGCTCACTTTTTAAAAGGTGTGGTCACTCTGCCTCCCTGGAGCCACTGGGTAAGATGTTTGTCCTACATAGAGAGGTAAGTAGGAAGGAGACACTGTGGGAGGGAGGAGAAAAGAGAAAAGGAGAGACAGAGATTCAAGGGAAATATGTGCATACTATAACCTCTTGAATTTTTCCTGGAAGAAAAAATAATGATTTAAATTTAATAAAGAAAGAGAAGAGGAGAAATAGAGACAAAATAAGAGTCAAAAGACAGAATACATGGGGGGAAGGGGAAAAGACACAGGCATAAAAAGAGCACTAAGAAGGAAAAAAACTAAATAAGAGAGAAACTTAAAGAAACTGTTGAATGCCTGCATGATTTTCTCAGTGCCTCAAAGATTTTTTTTTCTAATTAGATGAACACAACTGATATAATGCTATTCATAAATAACCAGATCACCTTTTGCAGCACAAATTGCATTTTCAGCTGACTAGTTTATAATAAATAAAAATTCACGAAAGTGCATGCTTCTTGAGATTGGGTCATTTAGAAACTTCCATTCCATTAAAAGTAAGTTTTATTTCCTTGACAAAGGCCACTAGCTGAAACGTCAGTTGCCGGTCCTAATGGACGACACCTGTAAGTAAAATAAACATATTTTTAATGGAATAGATTGTCAAAGTGACCTTATTGCAAGATACCATGCACTTTGGTGAATATTTATTGCTGAATTAAAGAGATCTTAATATGGAAGGACAGTAGTTCCTCTTCATTACCTTTCCTTGCTATATAAAGGCAGGAATTTTTTAAATTCTCAAATTACTTTCAGAATTTACCAATCATTGCGTAAAAACTTAACATACATAATAAACACTATGACTAATTTGAAATAAACCTGCTAGTTTATTTCAAATTAATAACTTGTATATTATATATTAATTTATAACATAATTATAAATATTAATATTATGATGCTCAAATTAACCATATTTTCTGCCAACCAAAATTCTTATTCCATTTATGACCAATACCATTATTTGTTACTCTACAACATTTAGTTGGTTTGCAATATATTTTCAAACAGTAACAACCAAATCCAAGTCTATTGATGAAATATACAACTGAAATGTCAAGCTATATTTTTTAATTAAAAAATTTGGTGAGATATTGTATTTTAAATTCTTAACTGGGGAAAAATATCTATACTTATATTGGATTTAGGTATAAGGTTTCAACTGATGAGAAATGAAAAGATGACATAAGATAAGGTAGCTCATTCAAGTTAGTAGAAATTATACCAAATTGGTATAATTGCCTTGGGGGCAAGGGAAAAAAAATGTCAGAGGTGTTCTAAGAGGTGTTTTTGATGTGTTGTAGATTTACAAAATCTAATATTTTCAAGTTATGAAGGATCTTTTGAAATCATGTAATTAATGTCTTTTATTTTCAAGATTAATAAATTAAGCCCCAGAAAGTTCAGAAGGTTTGGTAAGATTCCTAACCCTGGACATTTGTACAATTAGAGCCAGAGCCTTGATTCTTTGGAGAGAAATATACAAGGTGTTCCTTTCAAAGCTCTGTGCTGCTCTGCCTGAATCATAACCACTGTAGTCAATATTCCTGCCTCATGTTCCACATTACATACAAAGCCTTCATGTCTGGCCTATGTGCAAATTACCTATTGCTACTTAAAAAAAAAATCACACCAAAACTTAATGTCCAAAATAACAGTAATTATTCATCATCTTTAAGAAATTTGGGAGCAGCTCAGCTAGGTGGTTTTGGCTCAGGGTGTCTTAGGAAGTTCAGTCAGATGTTGGCTTGAGCTGCAATCAACTGAAAGCTTGAGCTGGGTAATCTCCTTCCCAGATCGACTAGCAGATTGCTGCTGGCTATTGCTCAGAGCCCATCTGCACAGTGGCTGGCTTCACCCAAAGTGAGAGATCCAAGATTACCAAGGTTAAAACTTCAATTCCGTTTATAACCTAGCCTCAGAAAACATAATGTCTCTCCCACCATATTCTGTTGGTCATATAGAACCAATTCTAATTAAATGTGAGAGGAGACCACACAAAGTCATGAAGACCAAGAGGCAAGGATTATTGAGAACAAACTTAGAGGCTGACTACCACAGTCTGCCTCATGGTCTCAAACAGTTCATGTCACTCCCACATGCAAAATACTGACCCACTCCCAAGGCCCACAAAAGTCTTATTCCATTATAGCAAAGATTTCCAGGTTCTCATTCCAAAAAAAAGAAGGTCCAGATACAAATGAGGCTCCTTGGCTATGGTTTCTTCACTCCTTGAATAGAGTCTTCCTCAATTTCAAGATCTATGAACTTAAGAGCAAAGATATCTGCACACACACACACCACACAATGGTGGGAAAGACATAAGATGACTGCTGTAGAACCATTCAAAAAAGGAGAAAACAGGAAGTACATAGGGGTTACTGGTTGTTAAAAATTCTGAAATCCATCCAGGCATGTCTTGGCAGTTTCTGGATTAGGGCTGGGCCTTGTTCTCTGGGAATGATCTTCACAGCTCTGCCCTCTGGGCCTTTTTTCCACCCTCTGAGTCTTCCTTCTTTTTCCTTGATAAATGGCAGTATCTGTAAGTGAATATTTTTCTCAGTCTGCTTCCTGTCTATAGCAGTTAAGAGGTTCAAAGGCCTCTTTTCTTTTGTACTCTCTGTCCTTTTTACTTCAAGGTGACAATGTTTACCATGGTATAATTCTCTTAAAAACCTATGGGCGGGCTTCCCTGGTGGCGCAGTGGTTGCGCGTCCGCCTGCCGATGCAGGGGAACCGGGTTCGCGCCCCGGTCTGGGAGGATCCCACATGCCGCGGAGCGGCTGGGCCCGTGAGCCATGGCCGCTGAGCCTGCGCGTCCGGAGCCTGTGCTCCTCAACGGGAGAGGCCACAAAAACGAAAAAACAAAAAAAACCAAACCTATGGGCTTCCTATAAAACTATTGGCTTCAGTCCACTAGACAAAATCCACACAATAAGTCCTTCTCTACCTTGAGATTCTTGGAAAGTTCCTGTAGGCCAACACATTTAATATTCATAGGAGCCCTCTTGTTGAATGAGAGAATCTATGAAGCACAGCGTTAAGATTCTTAAAGGAATTTTTTTTCTGTTTGAGGGACCACTTAAAATCTTCCTGAGGTTTTAATAGTTTTTCAATCATACATTCAGTTTCATCTTCAGATCAGGAGTTATCAAAATGTGATCTGAGGACACCTGGGGGCCCTCAAGACACTTTCAGAGTCCACAAGGTCAAAACTATTTTCAGAATAACATTAAGACATGATTTGTCTTTTTCTGTCTTATTATCTCATGCAGTAGAATTTTCCAGAGGTAGACCTATTTTATCTTCCAGCTGTCTTCTATCAAGTCAGGTATTAAAGAAATTTGCAAACATGTAAAAGAATGACATTCTTCTATTTTTTTTGTTTTGAAAAATATTTTTTATAAAAATGTATCATTGTGTTACCACGTATGTGTGTTGTTTTAAATTCCTCAATTTTCATTCCTAAATCAATAGATATATAACACACATACAAAAAGCATTTTGGGTTTTTGAGTCATTGTAACAGTATAAAGGGCACTAAGATCAAAATGTTTGAGAAATACCATTTTAGATTTTGTTTTGTTTACAAGAGTGTGTTCATTCAATATATTGGTTATATATTAGCTATTATTATAAAGATGCTCTGCAAATAGTACAAATAACAGCAATAAAAAATAATCCAAAATGAAATAAAACAAAACCTGTACTACAAAGAATCACAGGACAGACTGCCTGACTTAGAGATGAGTAAAGTAGTACTAGAAGGTTTTTTAATAAGATAATTGTCTAGCATTCAAAATTGTATTTATTTTCCCTATGGGAACAACATGTGGACCACAAAGACCCAATAATGCATCTTTCAAATGGAACCCAACCCAAAATAGGCAGTACCTATCTGATTTTCTCTTCCTTTGACTGAGGAAGCTAGGTACAAGCAAGATCTCATTCTTACAACAAATATGGATAGATCCAACAAATATGGATAGATCCATATGCACAAGCCTAAACTCAACCAACAAATCAGATTAAAAGGAAAGGGCAGATGCAATACACACATAGTCATTATGTGTGTTTATACTATAGAAAACATTTTTCTAGGATAATTGAACTTGTAGCTGGAGCCATATCTTATTATCTGAATCAGAACAATTCACTGTTTAGTCATCTCCAACCTAGCCAAAAGCCAACAAAAAAATTAACCAGACTGTTGTTATTAACATGGTATCATATGCCATCTTAAAGTTATTTCCAAAGAAAGACTTCTTTTTGTTAGAGTTTAAGCTTAAAATCAGATATTAAATGAAGTTGATTCTTGAGTAAGATTTCAATACTGTAAGGTAAAACATTGAGTATCTTAAGCTTTCAGATCATTTTGTGCATTCAAGAAATGTCTGTCACTTCACTTTAGTTCCATGCTCAATCATTTAGAACAAAACACAACACAACAAAAATCCCAATCCATTCAGCCAGCTCAACAAAAGGCTTTGTGTGGGTGTGTGTTAGAAAGTAATTATGAGGTTTTTATTTCACTAATTATTCTTCAGCCTTTGAAATGTCAGTGTAGGTCAAAGTAGCAGCCAATGTTTTGAACCAGATCTGAATTCAAATGAGGAGACCACTGAAGGAATAACAAGAAAAAGAATCAACAGTAAGTAATTTGACATTATGAGTGACAGAAAATGAGACTCAAGTTCACGGGAATTTAAAGTTTCTATCCAGAGAACTTCAAAAACCCCAAAGTGTCATGCAAAATTTATTTTTTAGATACGACATGATTAACAATGCCTCTATATCCCCACTGCATTGATGTTCTAAAGAAGTATAAATTAAGACTTAATTAATGAGATTATTTAAAAATATTTTAAAAATTACAAAATCATATAGGGCTTTTTCTTCCAAGCAGCCATTTTGGGAGATTATAAATTCATACTGAATATTGTATAACTGCTCCAAACATTTTCCTTGACTCTTCTTGAGAAATTATTTTTTTGAGCTGAGTTCATAAATTAGAGGATTGATCCCACTATGTTACAACAAAATTTCATTTTTACAAATATTAAATTGTGATACTTTCTAACTTCAACAGAAAATAAGTACATCCTCTGAGAAGTGAACATGAGTAAAACAGGCAAATTGATTGATTGTCTCTTATAATAACTAATATGCATGAATATGCTGATTTTTTGTTCATAAATTATCTCAGGAAGGTTAGTAGACTTAGGTGTAACACTGATTTCCCTGACCCCAAGCCATCGGGATCAGCTAAGTTTACACAATAAAAGCAAACCAGATTGGAGTAAAGTGATTCCATTCATTTCAGTCATGCTCATGCCTGATACCTGTTGTCATGACCACATTGATCAAACAATGGTCTCCATCAATCTCTGCAACAGTAGAATTGAGCAGATTAGTTGTGCTGTGGCCTGTTCATTTCACCTTCTCTAGATACAGCTCAATCTGAGAGGAGAAAGGGGAGTAAGCTAAGAGAGGATAGAGGGATCTCTCTGACTTTATGACGATCACCTCATCCCTCTTCTTCGTTCCCAAATTTTGAGTCTGGTGGGTCTAATGTATCCTAGCCTCTTGCTTCTTCATGTGTGGTCCTCAGACCTGAAGGCCTGGCATCAACTCAGGTCCCTTCCCAGACCCATAACTGAGACTCTGCATTTAACAAGAACTCCTCCCACCCTCATGATTTCTTTGCACTTTAAATTTAAGAAGCACTGGTCTGGCCATAGCTACGTTTGGGGTTGATGGAGCTCTCCATATTAAGCAAGTGCATTATTTATAAGAAGGTCTGACAAAGTTTGTATGTCTGGAGACCAGGAGAGGTGCTCAAGAAGAATACACCAAGAGACCAAATAAGGATTTCTGAAAAATTTCCCTAAAACTGATCAAAGTATCCCTTTCACTAGAATCTAAACTGTTTCTAGAACAGAAACACTGGCTGCAGGTTACTTTGGCTTGCCCAATTCCTGACGCTCTAGTGCAGCACTGTCCAACAGAAGTAAAATGTGTGCCACAAGAGTGAGCCACACATGTAATTTTAAATTTTATCCCACATTAAAGGGACAAAAATAAACAGGTAAAATTAATAATACATGTACTTTAACACAATGTATCCAAAAGATCATTAATATTTAATCAATATAAAAATATTAATGATATAGTTTACATTGTACTAGGTCTTCAACATCTGGTATGTATTTTACACTTACAGCACATCACAATTACAACTAGACATATTACAAGGGCTCCGGAGATATACTTAGCAGTAGTAACCATATTGGATAGCACAGTTCTGGCCCAAAGACCAGGATTCTAGCTAAGCCCAATTTCCCTAAATCCTGTGTGATTTGGGGCCCATACTTAACTACTTGTGTTCTAATGCATAATTTAGAGATTTCTATTATGTTTTAATTTGTTGCTTGTATGTGTGTGTGTGTGTGTGTCTGTTTGTGTGCAATTTATTTTTCTCCAATTTGAAGCATGTCTGAGTAATGTACCTATAGCTTTACTGAGATAACAGCTATTTCCGGTGAGTTCTACTCCTTTCAAACTTACTAAATTAAGTTTTAACCTGGGTTAATAAGTACTTTCTCTTAGCATATTCTTCTTGCCTATTCCCAGACAATTTAGAACAAAGAAAACTCAACTTTCCAGGTACCCTATTGTGGATTTAGTAACTTGGAAGCTGGGCTTCTCTATTTTTCAATTTCTTTATCTGAAACAAGGGAAAATAACAGTGTGTCCATTGTAAAGTTGTGAGGATTAATTAAGGTCATGCATGTACTGTAGTCCATAACCTGAACTATAAGTTCAATAAATACTACTTATCATTAATTTTAGTCTCCCTTTAACCTTAATAATAGTTGAGGGACTGAAAATGATAATGTGACCCAGGATGGGGGCCTAGGCATGGAATAGATTATAAGAATGATAAACTCTCATATCAGGGCCACTACCTGCAACACTAAACCGGTATCTTATGTTTAAGGTTTTTGTTTTAGCCACTTTGGGTTCTCTTTTTTTGGTACTAAGTTCTGTATTAGTAAAGATAAAGTAGGTTATTCTGTGGTAAATAAATAAATAAAACTGGAATCTCAGAGGTTTAATACAGCAAAGTTTTAATTCTTGTTCAATTCATAGTCTGATGTGTGTCAGGTGGCTCTCTGGGGTGATGGTTCGCCAAATGGAGACACAGGGATCTAGATCTTTCCATATTGTTGGACAGTCATTTTAAACACCTGGCCTCCAAGATTTCCAAAAAAGAGAGATATAAAGCATGGGTAATGAGCCAGGTTTATAAACAGGCCCAGAAATGGCATGCATTATTTCCATTCATATTCCACTGACCAAAATATAATCAGAAAACAACAACTTAATTCCAAGTCTACCTCTGTGCCCAGAGAGGGGACTAGGAAACAATTTGGAAAACACATAACACTGTTTTTGGCACAGGCTGATATTTTGTACATTTGGAGTGCAGAATGCAATATTTTAAAAAAGCATTTCTCCCAAGTGTCTGAGTGCGTATGGCGGGTTAGGCTGTGGATGGAAGGAACTAAAAAGCATATGGAAGGAGAAAATGACATGCCTGCTTTGTCTGTATGCAACAGTCAAAATTTGAAATCAAGGAAAAAATATAGATTTATCTTCATTTAATAATGTCTCATGCTTATTTAGTCGAGTACAGTTTTTAAAGTCATAAAGTACTTTCAAATTTCTATAAATTATCATATTATATCTTCAATATGATAACTTAGAAATTATAAATTAGCCTTGTGACGTAGGTGGTGCTTTTATTCCCCATTTTACAGATGAGTATGAACTGAGTGTTGGTAGGTTCAGTGACTGCCATCCAAGGTGTCTAATGCCAAAAGCAGGACTCTTCCCAGGTTCCACAGGGCCCCAGAACTCAGCCTCCCATCTAGGCTGGCATTGGTCCCAGTGCAATGGCAGACATTCCCCCGGACCCTGGGTAAACATCAGCCGAACAAGCTCACTGTGTTACAAGGCTTCACTTCCATCCTCAAACAGTTCCAACTACTCAATTTAACTGTCATGGATTGTTTCTTATTCTGTGGCCTCTCCCATTGGGGAGCACAGCCTCCGGATGCACAGGCCCAGCGGCCATGGCTCACGGGCCCAGCCGCTCCGCGGCATGTGGGATCTTCCTGGACTGGGGCACGAACCCACGTCCCCTGCATCGGCAGGCAGACTCTCAACCACTGCGCCACCAGGGAAGCCCCAATCCTTCTTTTATATTAACTCTTTTAATATTTAGAGATAATTATACCTGTTCCCCAACCCTAATTCTTTTAATATATTTTTTTCCAAACATTCCTCAATGGCATTCCTAGATTTTATTGTCTCCATATTATGCTTTAGTTTGTCAACATCCCTTTTAAAGCTTAATGCTCACAAATAAACACAACACTGTGTATGTGATCTGAGATTGCCATCTCTCTCAAGCAAGAGTGATGCACTGCATGTCAAACCCCATTCTTTACCCCTCCTATTCCCGATGACTCTCTTTTATTGCTGCACCTCACTGCTTGGACCTGTCCCCTCTCACTAAGGGCTCTATACATTGGGAAACATCGGAAAATTTAAAATACAACTCTGTAAGTTTGTTTCTCTGTGGTAGTCTTAAAGCCTGAAACTATTCTAAAAGGCTCAATAGGCACTGAACTGATATTTGTTCAGAAATATTTTACCAAATAATCTTGACTGCATACTGCCCTAGGAGTTATAGAAAAGTATGAAATTGTAAGAGAAATCTTTATATATTTTATTTTACATTGTTAGTTTTAATTTAATTTAATTTTACACTTACTGTGTGCCAGGGTCTGTGATGTAGAATGGATTAAAGCGGCAAACAAAACAATCATGGTCTTAGCTTTCATGGTGCTAAGAGTCTAGTGGGAAAGACAGACATTGCTCAACAATTATGCAAGTAAATATAAAGTCACACCAGTGATAAGGGCTTTGAGAGAGCAAAGGGACCTCTCCTAGAATGGGGAGTAATTTTTGAGGACATAGAGATTTGTGATCTGAGTTATGACTAAGAAGTTGAACTAGGATGGTTGGAACCCCAATCTCATGCTCTATGCATTATACATTCTGCCTTGCTAAAGGAAAGAGAAGAATGCCTTTCCTGGAAAAGTTTCTCATACAATGGAATTTCCAGCATAAACATAATAACAAACGAATATAATAAGGAGCAAAACAACTCACGTATACCCTTTAGAGACAGACAATCCAACAGTGATTATTTTACAAAGAAACTCACGTGCTGAGAAAGCAGGGAAGTACAGCAGACTAGAAAGGAGAAGTAATATAATCTGAAACATAATTTGAAAAGGCTTCCAACAACCTGGGTCATTATTAGGGTACTAGAGGAAGCAAAGGTGAGGTTTGAGAGATGAGGTTCTAAATGGTGTGATGGCACGTGCAATGCCTCGGAGGCAGGAGAGAGAAAGGGTGACATATCCTGACCTCAGTTCTCAGGAGGAATCACACACATGTTGTTACTTAGAACAAGGTCTGTCTACTCATGAGAAACTGACTCGCTTTCTTCATTATAAGAAACCAGGTGTGATGGACTTGTGAGGACCAAGTACAATGTGGACTCCCCCTCACCTACATGAGTTCTCCTATGCTCCCCAAATTGGACCTTTTGTGTCACATTAGTTTTGCCTGAGCAAATCAAGGTTCTGAAATGTGGCTTTTGCCAATTAAAAAAATAAGGGAAATGATTCTTCGATGTATTATACTGTTTTCAAAAGAAGTTAGATTTATGCATTGCAAAAAGTACATTGGTTTTCTGCTTCTGAAAGGTCTTCACTTGATTGACTTTCCGGTTTGGTGTATGTAACATTCTAAAGACTTTAGAAAGATAAACATAAACTGTGCTAATGAAACTTTATACCCCATCACTTTCTCAGCTGGCAACTTTTACAGAGCAAAATGATAAATTTCAAATCTGCCATTGTTTAACTATTCTGGACTTTCCAAGGACAGTGTTAATAGGTACATGCCTTGACTGGAACTGACAACACATAAGTCTTTTAAAGGCTGGTAGAAACCTCAGAAAGGTGTGCAATAGAGTTTGGCTATAAAATTGGGTTGCTAAAAAACAGGCTATTTCCCATACTGAAATTACAGCCAACATTCATATTATTTTTCAAAGTCTGAGGACAATCAACTTAATATGGCATTTTCAATGGGATGTACTTCTTGAGTAAAAACATTTCTGTATTATAAAATCCTTCTTTAGCATTTCCTTTTCAGTCCTTTGGTATCTAGATGCATTTCTTTTCCCCTCAATTCCATGATTAGGCAGAATTTCTATCTTTTCTATCAAGGACATTTGAACAGAATGTAGATTTCAGGCTTGTTTTGTCTATGGCTCTAAAAATGCAAAGAGCTTTGTTTTAATGTATTTGATTTTCTTTAGAGTCAACATTCCTTCTTGCATTTAAATGTAATGATGTAAGTCAGGGCTGACACTGAGAGCTGTCTGCAGCTTTTGCTTGGTCCCGTTTTTATGCACCTCCTCCACAGATTCCAGCACATTCTACATTGTTTATCCCAATCACTATTACACTAGGCGAATAAACAAACGTTGTTCTAGTTTACATGTAAAGCAGTTTCCTCATAGAAAAGATTCATGGTGATTCACTATAACACAGAAAAACCACACAACTCCTATCAAACCTGTCATATCGCGGAGTTGTATTTTGTTCAATTCTACGCAGAAAATTGAACACCCCTTTAAACTGCACATAAAACACAGTTCATGCAACATCATTTTAGAGACCAGCAGTGTCTTTCGAAGTTCAACACAGTCTGTCCTCCACCTCTTGAAGAGAATCATCTTTTCTTTGCTTGAACACCAAATGAAGTTGTTGGCTTGCATTTGGGGTCTGTACTGCATGAAGAATGTGTATCTTTGAATCCGAGACTGACACTCAGCACTGTGAGATGCTCACACTCTGGAAGGCTTCCGGGAAGAGCAGGTGCTCTTCTCGCGGCTCATCTGCGCTCTGAGATGCACGCTGTCTCCATGGCAGATGCTTGTGGAGTGCAAGAGCAATAGACTCCTCTGCCTGCAGTTAATTCACCTTTTCTTTCTCTTTGCCCTGCCTTCCACCAACCTCCTAACTCCCCTTTTCCTCCTCTTTGCTCCCCTCTCTATCCTTATACCCCTACCCTTTTTCTTCCCTCTTTTCTGTAGAACATGTAAAATGGAATGGTTATACAAAGATTATGTAATGCATTTCCATTGTGCTACTGGGAGATGTGCTTTGTCAGGCCAGTATTACTATGCGGCTCACAGAACCACAGACATTTTTTTCAGCTAGAGGAGAATTAGAGATAACCCTGTGAAGTGGTTTCCAAATTATATTTTAGCATTGGAATCTTTGGTTTAAAGAAAATTCTACATGGGATCATAATATATAAAATTGATGAAAGTGGAGCTGCTCTTTGAAACAAAGAAGTAAGAAGGGCCCAGAGTCCCTCATCCTCATCCTCCTTCTTTCCTTCAAGAAACCCTGGTCTCCTCCAGAGAAAAACCTTGATCTTATGCTATCCCCCTATCTGAGGACCAGAAAGATCAAATATGTTATCCCAGGTAACATACCTTTTAAGTTACAAGGACATAACCGCAACCCAGCTTTCTGTACCTGGGAATTGTAGGTGATTTTGCTCTTATCTTAATAAAATGTGAATTCAGTGCTGATGAAAACACAGCATGACCTTGAGTGAGGGGTGGAATAGTTATGTAACTTCAATAAACATTTATTTAGGATTTATACCGTGCTAGGCAGTGAGCAGGTGTTACAAATATAAAAAGAAAGATTCATTCTTTCAAGATGCTTTAAGTCCAGTAGGTGGAAAGGTGCATAAAATGAAAGAAAAACAATAACCCTGGAGTTTGAGGAGAATAAAACATAGAAGGAGCCTTCCATCTTCCCTGTGGGGTCACAGAAACCTTAGGGGAGGTAGCTTTTTAGCTGGGACATGGAAGGACAGGAGCTGACCAGGAAAAGGATATTCAAGCAGAGGATCCAGCATGGCCAAAGGCATGGAGGAATGAAAGGGTCTGGCATCAGCCACGAACTACCAGGTATCTTGGTGGGGCCACAATATGGGAGAAGAGATGGTGAGTAATGAGGCTGGAGAGGTCAAAAAGACCCAACAGCTATTTATCTTGTGAGAAACTGGAGAGAATTCAGGAATTCTGAGCAGGAAAATGATGTGCAAGTTAGAAAAATTATTTTACAGTGAGAAGGATGCAAATTAGAGCTGTGACAGTGAGGGTGATGATGAAGTATAGAGTCAAGAGGACTAGTTCTATACTGGGTGTGATGGATGAGGGTAAGAGATAAGATAGGGCCAGGTTTCTAGTTGGAACAACTGGGTAGATGGTTGTCAGTCCTTGGACAGGAAATATAGAAGGGAGATCAGATTTTGGGCTCCGAGAAAAGAATAATTGTTTGGTTTTTTAATATAATGAGTCAGAGGAGAAGATTTGGGGTCCTGATGAAAAAGTCTTGTGCTTTTAGGTAAAATGTTAAGAAGAGAGTCAAAGATTTTTAAAAGCGGTAGAGGTGAGGCCAGAAGGCAACGCCAGCTTGTATGTGGTAACCAAAACCTTGAATAAGATCTCTCCGAAAGACCACGAGGGTGAAAAATACAAGAGAGCAGAAGAAAGGGCCCTCAAGGACTCCAACATCTAAGTGATAGGTATAGAGTGAACATCACACAAACAAAGCTGAGAAGCGGCCACCAGAGGCAGAAGATAAGCACCCTGGAGAGAGAAGCATCATGGAAACCAATCCAAATGAGGAAAGAACCTCATGGAACAGGGAGTAGTCAACTGGGTCAAATTCCACTGAGCAGCCAGGTCAGATGAGAACTGAACATCCATCACTGACTGTGGCTACAAGAAGGCTGTTTGTGGGCTTCCCTGGTGGCGCAGTGGTTGAGAGTCCGCCTGCCGATGCGGGGGACGCGGGTTCGTGCCCCGGTCCGGGAAGATCCCACATGCCGCGGAGCGGCTGGGCCCGTGAGCCATGGACGCTGAGCCTGCGCGTCCGGAGCCTGCGCTCCGCAACGGGAGAGGCTGCAACAGTGAGAGGCCCGCATACCGGGAAAAAAAAAAAAAAAAGAAGGCTGTTTGTGGTCTTTGCTGGCAGGTTAGCGGAGTGACAGGGACAGAGGCTGAGACTAGCGCTAACTGACTGAGGCACAAACGTAAAGTGAGCAGTGGAGATATTCAGTGTAGATTGTTATTTCAAAGAACTTTCCTATGAAGGGAAGGAGAAATACAGGTTTTTAGCTCAAAGCACATGGAAAGTAAAATTAAGGTTTTTCTTAATATAAGGAGAGAAATTTGAGAGAGACCAATGAAACTGGCAAGGCTGAAGATCCAGGAGACAGAAAATGGCAAAAGGAGCATAGCCCAAAGGAGCTAAGAGAGGATTCCCAAACCCTGGAGGCAGTAATGGTCTTGAACAGGTGGAAGATGTGTGCAAATTTAGATGTTTCTAAACAGTGAGGTTGAATCTGAGAGTGTTCTTTACAGACAGCTAAATGCTAGAAGTGAGAGAGAAGGCAAATGAACAGAGTTTGAAGACAGAAGTTTGGAAGAGTCCCTGAATGCAACGGCTGAGGACAGGAAATGCACGGATAAGCACATGTACAAAAATTGCCCATTCATGTTGAAGGATAACTGAGCTTAGAAACATGAGTTTCTGGTTCCAATCTAGTTTTAGGCAGATGTCCATTCTTAATCCTAGCCTTAGGGGTTGGATGCAGCAACATTATACCCAAGTATCAAGGGGACATTGGAGCAGAAAAGAGGGAAAGTATGCATTCTGAAAATTTTCAAAGTTATTAAGACACTCAATTTCCCTCCAGAAGATTTAATCATCGTCTCTAAATTCCATCCTGACTTCCTACGCCCTCAGGCAGAGACGAGCCAAATTTCTTTTCTTCCTACCAGCAGCATATTCCTCCTACTTTGCATTTACTTTCAACTCCCCTTTCCACTTTCGAGTGTCATTAGGACGAGTGACAACAATGGGCGCCTCTTCTGTCTACAGGATGGTTGTGTCATCCTGTAGACAGAGGCAACTTGCAGGCCATCAGAGGGCAGGTATGTTCTCTCCATTAGAGGAAGATGATACTGGATACATCATCGCCGACACTCCCTATCTTGATACGGTCGGTTCATAACAATCTGTCTTTGTAAAAGCCACACTGCATTCAGGTGCTATTGCCTCCCAGAGTGTTTTCACTGCTAGAATTGCTCTTACAGATTGTGTGTGGGGGATCAAATTAAGTCATTTCCCTCCTACCCTTTTGCTACCTACTTGGAAATCACTGGTACAAATGATGGTTTGCCTAAGAATAGCAATGCAATCCAAACAACCATATCCACCTCAGTGAACCATGTCACTGGCTTGGGTGTTCCACTGGCTGCTAATTAACAGTGACACACATTAATGGCCCCAGCAGCAGAGTCAACACAGCATTCCTAGGGCTGTAATGCAGGCAGAAATGATAGATATTGACGTCTTCTCTCCAGCCCCAAGGAAGAAGGGGGAAATGAAAGTCACATGACAGCAGATATCCTATGGAAACAACTCTCTGAAGCAGCAGGCTTCCCAAACCTGAAAGAAGGAGAAAGTGCTGTACAAAAGTGAGTTCCTGCTTCTGGATCTCTGAGCAATTTTATGTTGAAATTTAATAGAATGTGAACTTAGTCCTGAACAAAATAAAGGAGATTACCACCAGGTGGAGTTTGGAGGAGGGTTAGCAGGGGCAGGATGGCACCAAGCTTTTATTCTAAAACCTTTCAGCATCTGTACAGAGGTGGGTTTAAAGGCCTTTAAAAAAAGAAAAAATCCCCCTTAGCCTTCCAGAGCATCCCAAACGGATTCTTCAGGAGCTCTGGTAAAGAAGCCATTGGGTTACTTGGCCAAGATGACCCAATAACTAATCTGTCTGGTACCCTCAGGCTTTGTACAGTTCCAAGTAGGCAGCAGGTGCCCATTAAATACTTGTCAGTTAAATGAATAAGCCCACCCTCAACTGTTATCCACTTAGCCCTGACTAGTCTATCAGATTACAGTCTATGCCTATCCCAAAGCAATGTCCAGAGAGGCTGCGAGAAGACAAGTTTGAGATGGGGCTGGAGGCGAGGGGACTTGGAGTCAGGGAACAGCTGCGGAGGGAGGAGAGGAGGGTTCTGGGTAATGAAGGGCAGCTCCAGGGCCTCAGGCACCTGCCAGGAGAAAAGAGGACCCGACAAGGGGGTGATAGCAAAGACAAGGGTGTCTGTCTGGGAACCTCAGAAGGCACCTGAGGGGGTGCCTCTCCCTTCTGGGGAGCAGTGAATCCCAGCCCCCTATTCAGATGCTGCTCTTCTGTTGCCTCTTCCCCCCAATCTCCAAGGGAAGCAGACTGTGTTTGTTTGTTATGCACAGCGCTGCAATACACAAACAGACTGACATAAATTTATGCCAGCCTTTCTTGTTTAAAAACATGAATTATTCAAGAAATATTACAATATTAATTAGAATCATTAAAATACGAGTGTTGGGGGAGGGAGGAATGAGATGGTGCATTAGCAAAATTGCATTTAGCCCAAACATAAAATGTGCCAAAGCTGCTTAATCATTGTTTTGATAGTCAAAATACCATAACACCAGAGTTTCACAGAACAGGGGAAAGGAAGGCTCCTGGAAGCCTCTGCTTCCCATTATTATAGGCGAGATTAATTATTTATGGAGCTCCGGCAGTGTACTGGGTGCTCCAGAAGACACAAATAAGACAAGGTTTCTGCCCGAAGGGCATAGGAGCAAAATCAGAGCTGCACGGAGTTCTGACACACACACACCCAGCCAGTGATTAATGATTGAGAGGACTAGGGGCTTTGGCTTTGACTTCTCAGTTTGCTCAATGTTTTGAGTTTTCATCCTTCAGAGGAATCACAAAGTGAATGTTGTTACTAAAGAATGCCATGGAAGAAGTAAGTTATCAGGAGCCCTATAAATGAATAAATTATACAAATCTGGAAGGTCAATATCTCATTTACAAACGGGTCTGGAGGATTCACTACTGATGGTGATTATTTCATATTTATGGATCCACAAAACACAAAACGCACACATGGCATAACTTCTGTACATTTTAAAGGTTACAACACGGGTAAATGTGGATGTCATGCATACAAACATGACACTGGCGCTGACATGCGGTAATCATTTAAAAAAGGGACTTCAGGGTGATTGACATAATAGCGCATGTGAAAGAAAAGACCAGGAAACACAATGAGTTAGTTTATCTCAGTTTAAGAGGGGCCATTTCGATAGCTGAATTAACTATTTCATGGTTGGGTATCATTCAGAGGCTGCTGCAGTGGAACACCGATAGAACCCTCGTGACCTTAATTGATTACAATCGCTTTCACTCAGCACCAGAAGATGTTGAATCGATCAGCAAGTGATTATCACACCCTGCAGGATCTGGGCAGGAAAGAGTGAAAGCAGAGTTGCAGAGAGCCGGAATCGGAAACTAGTTCATCCTCTTGCTCCATTTAGCTTAGTTTATGCCCAGCAAGGGACTGCGGTCACGCCCAAACACTATCAGCACTGACTTTCACAGGGACGTGGTGGAAGGAGCCACTGAATCTTTCAGGAACACTGAAATTGACATAACCTCAGAACAAGCCAAGGACATCCAGGTCCGGCTGTTTCTCCCTCACTTAGAATGTGAGTCTGTTTTGTTGCATGATAAAAAGCACCTAGTCTATAGCTACCTGACAGTGGGGGACTTTGTCTTATTTCCTTCTAATCCCAGGTCAGCTTCCACATATTAAGAGGAAGATGTGGAAGGTAAGGTTTGAAGCTAGCACGGCTGGAGCAGAGAGTCAGGAAATCAAATGGGTCTAAACAGAAACGTACAGTAGCTGAAGGAGGAATTAATCCAGAAACAAGAGGTGGGCAAGCAAAGGAAAGACAAACCCGGAAAAGCCAGTCTCAAATACAAGTTGCAACACTAGGTGCCACAGCAGATCAAAGTCTTGGGAACAGTAACAGTCACAAAGCGAGGGATGACTGAATTCTCCAGGGCCTGCTTCAACTGACTTTTTATTCCTTTTCACAATTCTCGTGGGCGTTTCCTCTCACAGTGTGCCTCTAGTTGCTGAGGGAGCCCCTGACAGCCTGCATTGGCCCCAGTATGCTCAGTAAATATTTGTGGGGTGAATGACTCAATGATTTTAATTTCGGTTCAAATCCATCTAGAGACCAGCAGATGTTCAGGGAAACTAAATTAATGTACTTCCCACTCCACGTATATAAATTGACCAATGTTACTAACAGGAGTGGAGACAGGGGTTGGAACAAATGTGACTATAAAAATCAAAGCTAAGTGAGACAGTTATAGAACCTTAGAAGTTGGGTAGTTCCCCAAACTCATTAGGTAGCCTCCAAATAATAATTGATTTGTAGCATTTGCATTGGTTTCTTGCATACTGTCCAGTATTGCCATCTATTCCTTCTGGTACTGATACTTTTTTACCTTGTGCATCTTTCTCTCCACTCTGCTAAGACAAGAGAATCTGTCTTCAATCACTCTGGGTTCAGGTACAAATATATATTAACTAATTCTCTTTTCTCTCTCTCAAAACACACACACACACACACACACACACACACCACATTCACACAGAATGGGAAACTAGTATATTAGCTTTTTCATTAGATCTGATTTTTTTAGGAATGTTTCTTTTAACTTCTGGGAGCGGAAATAGGAGATATTTTTAAGGCTGCAATAATAGGCTGTAATAACAGGCCAGAAAAACAACCAGTAGACTAAAATAAAGGTACAAATTCATTTGGAAGAAAATACAAATGTAATGAGATACTTGACCCTACAAACATGACCTCAATAGCTGATCAAAAGCATTGTGCTTTCCAAATAATCAGGATGCAGTTTAATATAGTAGTAACTGCCGAGGTTACAAGATCAACTGTCACAGTCTGAATTTTCTTGAGTTTATGTTTACAAGCTCTGAATCTCTGCAGTACAAAAAGCTCAAGGAAACATACCTCACTTGAAGAGAGGAACTGACCAAACGCTTCTAGACTGATTTATTAACTGAACAGACATCCAGGTTGAGTTTAAGTTATTCTTCTATGACTCTGTGTCTGCTACCAAAGCGAAATACAGGACAGAAGTGGTAACAAAGATGACAAAACTTGATTCAAATGGTCACATTCCAGTTAACATCATGGATTAAAACTCCTTATCTCATACTTATATCCTCTGGGGTATAATGTAAGCCAAAAAAAAGCATGGCACCTCTCAAAGGGGAAATTTTAAGATGAGTAGAAATATGCATGCAACACACACACAGATGCACACATGTGCACATACATGTTCAGCACCATGTTTTTTATGAATATAAATACTCTTAAAAGTTAGGTATTACTTGAAACTGCCTAGGTGTGCTCCAGACTGATTCATTAACAACCTCTGGGATCTGATAGGATCTTCTGGAAAAAGGAAATGTCCCAAAGTACCACAGCCATTAGTTGAACTAGGAGCCAGTCTACCCAGACCTGAGAATCCTCCAAGCCACCATTGTGGTGTGCTGCTGGCAATACCCATGGTGCTCTCAGGACCCTGGAGATCCCAGAGCAAAAACAAGAGGGAGGGCTGCTGTCTACTGGCCAGAAGGCCCACCCTGGGCTGCATAACTCTTACTATTCTTATTCAAAACTCAACAAAACTCAGGGAATCTGCATCTTGCCTGCTGCAAAGGCTCTCACATTAACACTCAGTGTCAGTCAATCCTGACCTCAGTGAAAACCCTCAGCGTCCAGTATACGTCTGGAGAATGATACCATGATGACTGCCAACCACTCTCCCCTAGACTTTCCTCTACTCTCCCACATCATTTTCAGTTCATAGATTACTAAATGCTAAGAGTCTAATGCTAATGGTTAATGCTAATTAGAATTAATGTATACCATAACACACTGACATATTCAAAAGTAGACATGATGCCTGTATTCAAGTGTGTCAAAACTGCAGGAAGAGATGGTTCTTTCCATCCTATCATCATATAAGAATACACTCCATAGCAACCCACCTACAGATGTCTTAAGATGTCTTGTCATCATAAATTCTTCCCTTTGGAAGCCTGGCATGATGGCAACTCCTCCAACCTTCTGCATAGAGATTGGGATACTCTATATGCTACACTGGTACCACAACGTAAGGCAGAATTTACTGCAGCAGGAAAAAAATAACCAGGGGTCTCAGAATGAAACCCTCATTCCAATGCTTCTTACTACTTATTTTTTAAAAAATGAAAGCCTCAGGGAATCTGGATCTTGCCCATTGCAAAGGCTCACGTAAAATATGATTGTATTAATATTGGTGCTGAGTTTGGGTGTCATCTGTGGGCAGAGGTGCAAAGGCTGTATGGAGTCTTAACCTCTCCATACTGGAAAGCTACACGTCCCTAAAATTAAAGCCAAGAAACCAGAGCAGAGGAGACAAGTAAATATCCCCTTTCCCTGTGGCACCTCCCGCCTAATGGGAATCGTAGTTAATGATCTGAATCGAAAGCGAAGTCTTGTTTTATGGAATGCTCACTCTTTGTTAAGCAAAGCTGTTTGGGTGAAGGACCATTCTATTGATTTAAAAATTGATTTCATTTTTCCCCCTTCATATAACTAAAACATGGCTCACAAATCACAGCTCTTTTATTCTTCTGACTGCAACCTAGGCTGAATCTCTCCCAACCTACTCACTCAGGGATGTCTGATAGAGGAAGTGGGAACATTTGGACAGAGGTTGTTCAAAATTCTATTAAAGGTTTCAAGTGGCTTCCTTTGAACATTTGGTAATTTATATTTCGAGTCCCTTGGTGTAATTATTGTAATTATCATTAATCATCAACTTCCAGACCCAATCGAAATACAGAACACTGGAAAGGTCAAAGCAATGGAGAATTCTACTATCCTTCATAGAAGGTAGGAGGCATTAACATTCTGAGGCTCCACTTGTGTGACAAAGATTGTAATGAAAGCAGAAAATGGCACAAGATTAATGTTCTCATGGTAAGAATCATCATAAGGAAAAGAGAAAGTGGAGCAAACTTAACCCTCTCCTGTCACAGAGGCACAGTGATGAGGTGGGTTGAGGCTAAGGGGCCGGCTGTGGCAGTGTGGTCTGACCCTGCTGAAGATGATCTTGTCTTCCTTCTTTTGTGGAGTAACAGAAGATAGGAAACTAAGGAGCATGGCAGGTCATGGTTGGATAATTCAGTGGACTCCTTCCCTAGATAACTATCTCCAGTTCAAATCACCCACTTGATCTTCAGACCCACATCACAACTGTCTGCTAGAAATCCACCTGCATGTCCCAAACAGGACTCATCACCTCTTCCCTGAATAGAATCCATCTCCAGTGAACAAAATAGGATAATGCTCCAACAGCAAATTCTGGAGGCATCCACACCAGTTTGGCCAACTATTATGTGATCCTGGGAAAGATACTTGCCTTTTCCATGCCATTTTCCTATTTGTAAAATATGCTTAATAATATCTACTCCAACGTGTTATTTTAAAGATAAAGTGAGGCAATATACATAAGTTGCTTAGCCCATAGAAGTGCTCAATAAATGTCAGCTATTTTTTTTTTTTACAACACAATCCCTTTATTATTATTATTATTATTTTAACATCTTTATTGGAGTATAACTGTTTTACAATAGTGTGTTAGTTTCTCCTTTACAACAAGGTGA